>NW_009919818.1:0-2752 GCF_000696875.1 Nestor notabilis
AGCTTGGTGTCATCAGCAAACTTGTTGAGGGCACGCTCAATCCCCCTGTCCATGTCACTGACAAAGATACTGAACAACACAGGGCCCAACACCGATCCCTGAGGGACACCACTCGTTACTGGTCTCCATGTGGACATTGAGCTGTTTACCGCAACTCTTTGCGTGCGACCATCCAGCCAGTTCTTTATCCACTGAGTGGTAAAGAATAGAAAGAACTTTATTTTCTCCTCACAGTGAAGAGTGGCAAGTTTCTTATACCTTCTGTGTAAAGCTGTCTATGTCTGCATTTTTATTTAGACACAAAGCTTTCTAAGTTAAATATTTTAGTCTAATTAAAGAGAGCATAGCATATTTTGTACTGAACTACTCAAATCATGAATTACCACCATTTTTTATTTTATTTTGGTAGGTAAATCTTAGGTTTCCTTCCAGCAACTTTTTCTTGGAGCCTTTCAGGCTTCTTTTTCTCTTATCCTTGGAGCCTTTCAGGACGAAGACTTGTTAACATTGGTGAAACACATTAAATTGTCTCAGCTTTTATTATGTACTGGTGAGAAACTCTCAGTCAACACAGTTACGGAGAATACTTGCAGCTGCTTGCTCAGAAGCTGAGGTCTTCTGATTGATATATTTGTTGGTATCTCTGTCTTAGCTGTTTCAGTGTAGTGAACAATAGAAGCCATACAGTCGCATAAATGTGTCAGTGTCTTGTATGTAGCTATTCTAGCTGACAGTTATAATGGAATATTGTGCAGACTAGGTATGTTTGTGAGGTATTGAAAGAACTTGTAATGTAAATATATCATGAGAGAGACCCTGATTTCAGTCTGAAAACATACAATTATGTAGATTGGGAAATGATGCTTATACTTTTCAAAGCTAATAGTCTGTTAGTTTTTAGCTAATTTTGAGTTGTTAGATTTATTTTTTTTTAAGAACTGTATATTTCTCTGATTAATTTCTGTTAACATATTTTTTTTAATCTTCTTTATTTTAATGTGTGCCTGTTTGTCCATAAAGGGATATTACTCTATGAGCCCTTGTGATGACGGATATGTAAGTGTCTATATCTTTATATCCTTTCACATGCCTGCTCAGTCTGTCACAGTCTGTATTTCTCTTCATTTCACAATGTGTAACAATTTTCTTTTAACTTGTGCATTTTAGTGCATTTTAACTTGTCATTATATTAATTGTATAGTTTATGAAGAGCCAAAAAATGTGGTAGGCTTGGAATTTCTGCATGAGCAGAATAGAAGTTCTGAGTAACCTTATGGCTTCATAATACACATAACACAACATGTCAACAAAAGAGTAGCTTTGTCTACAACTTATACATGAAATGCAGCTTCTCTATAGCATGCAGTAAGCAATTGTTTCTTCCATGTGAACATTAGGGTCTATAGCATACAGTGTTTCTGAAATATGACGACACTAGCTGATCCCACAACACCTTTGACAAAGCAAATAAACATTATCGCTTAATATAATAGAGCAAATTGAGTTGTGCTCTTCAGAGATGTGTCATATGTTACATATTTGCATTTTTAATTTCTAAAGTGAAACTTCTGTAGTAAAGATTATGAAATCTTTTCATAGAATTAAAATCTATCTTCTTCCATTGAAAACTGGACAAGCAAAATGGGATTCTGTGTACTGCCTGTGACTTCTGTAACCCAGATGGAAATTTGTATTCTGGCAATATTACAAGTACACCATAAGTATCTCATTTTGTCCATAGTCAGCACATTCTTTGCAAAGAGAGGAAATGAGTACTTCTAAGTAGCTCAGTGTGTTATCAATTCATAAAGGTGATTGACACCAATTCTGGAAAATGTCACTCAGTATTCTACTCAAAATAATCTGTAGTTATATTTTTTTTTAATCTCTTTCTTTGGTTAAAACAAGATTTAATCTTTCAAGAACAACTACTTTTTTTCAAATTTATTTCTCACCTGGAATTGTGACTCCTGTGGTCACACAACTTCCTGCTTAAAACAACATTTGTTTTGAGAAATAGTTCTAGAATTATTGAATGCAATGGGCTATTCCTTTTTATCTTTATGTAGGGAACACTATCCCCATTAACCTATGTTAAAAATATTACCCGTATCAATCAATCCATTCCATTTGATGATGTGAATGGTCATAACAGACACCTTTTGCTTGACATTTAGCATTTCATTCCCTCTCATAATGGTCTGTTTTGAGATACAGAAATGTTTATTACAGATGAGAATTATGAATTAAATTATCTTTGCTAAAGAAAGTTTTTTAGTTATACAGGTAGTCTTAGTTAAATGTAACTTTGTATGATGTAAAATGTAATAACTTACAGTGCAGAGTTTGTAAAGTTTCTGTAAAGCTAGCTGACTCTAATTCTGAGGTGTTTTTTGAACACAGAGATAGCCTTCAGCCACCCTTCACTGTTTACATATAATACTTTATACTTTTTTCTGACTTTTTTTCTTGTCATTACATGATCACATAGTATTATTGTGACTCTTTTTATGTACACTTTAGATTCTTAGAGAATCTGTTTTATATGGCAAGTGGGAAATTTTCGTAACAGCGTATGTAGTGTAAATAAGAAAAAATTAAAAACATTTGCAGATCTTATGAAATAAGTTTGCGTAGCCCCAGTAAACCTGCCAGGTTACACAAGCTCAGAGTCTAACCCGTCGTAGGCTGCATGTAGCAGCCTTGTTGTCATTAGATATAACAAATGAGCTTAGGCGGAATGGTGCGTTCT
>NW_009919818.1:2783-8617 GCF_000696875.1 Nestor notabilis
ACAAATTTGCTCAAACTCTGGTTTTACTCTTCACATATTCCTCATGTATCTTTGATTATTACTTCTGAATCTGCACTGAATTTACACTGAATTCTTATAGCACATTTTCAGACTGGTAAGTAAGGAGAGAATCTGGCTTTCAGCTTTATGCAGCGTATTATGAATATATACATTATATAGCAAAGTGGAGTTAGTTTGAATACAGGGCTACAGTATTTGATAAAATCATTTGTGCTTTTGGTTTGCACATGAAATGCATCTGTTTTCATTTATGAATATTGTTTTTATTTTTTTTCCCTTTGAACTTCTTTGTTTTATTCCATGCTGTTTGTATTCATGCCTCGCTTCATGCAAAAATGAAGGGCTGCCATCTGTGGCTAATCTGCATTGTGACAGAATTGCTGGACTTAATATGGCACCTGGTTTGGCTTTGACAAGAACCAACACAAACATAAGTCATACCCCGTGATCCTACCAGAATGAGCCATACTTGGGCTGTTGTTTTCTTGTGTTTGTCAGTCTTCCTTTCCTTAATATACCTAATTTCTGCATGTGTTTCAATCATGACAAATTATTTTGTCTGAACATAGGCTTTGCATGAAAAGTATTTTGTTCAAGATTAAGTCTGTGAATGCTGGGAGTCATCTATTGCAGATGAGTCATGTACACCCCATGTTTTTCACACTCTTTCATTCACTGGCAATTTAAGGAATACTGTTACTCAGAACATTGAATTAATATTTAACATGTTCCAGGAAAGGTAAGATGGGGGAAAACGCTTGGGAGAAAATGCTGAGGAAATAAATTATTTTTAGTCTATGAAATTTGGTAGTAAAGAGAAGCTATGTAAACTTGGCTGATTGAGGCATCGTCTGGTAGTTGATATATTGGATGTGCAATAAGGAAGTTACCTGTCAGCAGGGCCTTTGACTGCCTTCAGTCTGTGGGCTTGGATTCATCACCTGGAGATGAAGATTGTAATGTTTTGCTAGGCTTATAAGAATATAAAGAATTTACTTTCTATAGAGAGCTTTGAGGGTTATGAATGCAGTGCCGATGGTTTTACTTTCTCTTATCTAATTACTTAAAAGCAGCTGTTATTATAAATAAGTCCCAAATTTCCAGCGTCCAAATACTTTCTCTCTCAAAAACACAGTACACATGGAGTTTTTGCATGATTGCCACAGAAACAAGAAGATACCATAGTTCAGCACTTAGATTTGAGAATGAATGCCAGGAAATAGAACAGGTCTATGATGGTCAAAAAAGCAGAAGGCCCAAGTGAGCTCTGTTCTGCCCACTTCCAGACTTCAATATTAACCTTTTCCTCAGTTAAATGTATCCTTTTGTTCCTAAAAATAATTTTCAAAGGCTTCATCTTTTTACATGTATCTGCAACGTAGGAGTCCATTTATAAAAGCATATGGCTAAAGTTTTGCAAAGAACTTTATGAGTTTTGTTACTAATTTGGTGATAGGGCAGGTTTTTGTTCCTGAGAATCTCTTGCTTTTGCCTTCTGTGGTAGCAATGTGTTGAGAGGAGTGAATATTGGTTCAGTGGCAGTCCCACCACAAGTAATGTGTGTGGAAGCTTGGCTTTTGATCTGCTGTATACAAAGATAATAGCGAAGACAATGACATTTTTCCACTGGCTAGATTGTATATCTTAAATGAGGTAACTGTGCTGATGTGAGTAAGCCCGAGAGCTGATTTGTAGGACCCAGCTATATTTGAGGTGTGGTTTTCCTTTTGTTCAAGCTAATGTGCAAGTCAAGAACTAGGGCTTAACACAGCTTTTGGGAGTTAGGTTCTGTAAAGATATTTAACTCAGTAAATATCCTGAGACTGGGACATTTCAGATCCATACCAAAGAGGAGAAACAGAAACAAACAAACAGATACTACCTACTGAAATGTCAAAGGAGGTGTTGAGGCCAGTGTATTTGTTTTGGTGGGCTGCCTGCTAGGGAATCCATAATGTGCATTTACTCTCTCATGCTTGTGTGGGGAAGGAACTTTGTGAGGTGGAGAAGAGCACCCTGGTTAAGGAATAGGAGTATCAAACCAAATTAAAATGAAATGTTTGGATGGGTCTGTATTTTTCTCTTCTAATTAGAAATGTTAATGTGAAGGAAGCCATGAAATTTTCATCCGAATATAGGTTGTATTACCCAGGCTTAATTTCTACCCACATCCATAACATAGTGCTTCCTATTGCTGAGACTGCTGCTTCCAACTGTCAAATCTGCCAGTAATAAAAATGAGGCATGGGGCTTGGTACTAACTGTTACGGCCTTTTGGGGGTATCAGCTCAAGCTCTGTGCTGGGACAGGCACCCCTTGATGCTGATGCTGCTGCAGGAGGTGGTGAAAGCAGCAAAGGAATGGGTGCAGAGGTGGTGCCAGCCAGACTGGCAGTGATCTAGGAGCGAGAGCTGAAGAGGCCATGGTATGAGGAGGAGAAAGGCTGGTAGGGCAGCAGGACTCTGAGGGTCTGGAGTGCCATATGTCTTGTCTCTTTAAAAACAAGGGTCAAAAGATGAAAAGTTGAGAGTTTATGGTGAGAGGTAGCTTGGAAGTTGAATTGAATGATCAGCACTTGGTGGTGCTGTGGTTGGAACACTTGTTTGAAAATTAAACTGACAAAGTCTTTTCAGACCCATTTAGCAATAACTGGAGAGTGTGTGATGCTGTCCCTCAGCATGCTGCATGGCTGTGTGCTTCACAGGGTGCCTCAGCTGTCTGACGCGAAGTAGTGCAGACCCTGAAATCATAGCCCTACAAGCCACAGGAGACCTGATGCATTGTGTAATGGCAAAAAAAATGCTCAGAAATACAATTCTCTAGCAATATTTTACTGCAATTCTTATTCTCATAAAATTCTTAAAATAGAGGCCTAAATAAATTCCAAAACAGGAAAATATTTGTACCAGAGTTGTTACTATACTGTATGAGCTGCTGTTAACTTACTTTGCAGAATCATACCGCCATAATCAAGCGCTAAATCTGTTGATTTTCTGTTTGCAGTAGTTGTGCCATAAGCATTTGATTGTTTAATTGAAAAATAATAATTTTTAGCTCTTGCACACTGCCATTCATTGGTAGACCTCAAAACTCAGCTTATTCAAGAGATTTATGCCTCTATTTGCTTTCCAGATGAGAAAAGTTGAGTCCCAGAAATGTGAAATGACACATTTCAGTTCTGTCTGCAGTCAGTAGCTGGATCAGGGCTAGAAGCAGATCTCCTGAGATGCAAGCCAATGTCTTACTCAGTATGCGATACTAGACGGATACGGATTAGCTTACTAGTGACTAATTGGAATCATAAAGATGAAGAAAGAAAATCTCTGCCTGTAATGTGGTTGTATTCTTTCTGCTTATCAGTGGTGCTGCCCATAGTCAATCGGATTCAGAAACGAAAGTGCAGTGAAGGATAAGCTAACCCTGAAAAAATGATCCCGTTTGTGTTTTGCCTCATTGAACCTGAAGTAATACAAAGTGTTTCCTTGTTGTTTTCCCAGAAACACCAAAAGCCTGAGAGTGCTTCCTTCTTCTTGTGCAGGTTCTAGACTGATAAACTCAGGTCCAATCAGAAAAGTGAGTGCTGGGCAAGAAGGCTCTTTCTTTTGGTGGTCCTGCCCTCAGAGCTCCAGTGTAGGGTCTGCCTCACTGTGGTGCCTTTTTGGTGCAGGTAGACCACAAAGCCAAACCGTACTAAATGGTTTACTGTGCTCCATCTGCCAGCTTACAAAGTAATTTGGGAATTAATAAGACTGTCCTGCTTGATCTGATTGTTTTTTGGGGTTTTTTTGTGTTTTGTTTTTTTTTTAATCTGAATTTTAAAATACGTTTTTCTAATTGAAGTTTCTGTAGCTTGAAATTTGTAAGATCTTGCAAAATCTTACACTTGTCAAAAAGTTTTATTTGTGTGGAAGGGTGATTTCTTTTTAAGGCAGCAAAGAAGTGGTGGGTAAAAAGGACTTTGTTGAGAAGCAGAAAGCTTTTATATACATCTGTTTACTCTTAGTGACCTGCCTATTTGTTTTCTTACTACTGTTCTTTGTCTCACCTTCTCATCTTCAAGGGCTCTCTCTTTTGCATTAATGGACTGTAGTCACTTTCTTCCCCATTTCCTTTAATGAAGAAGGACGCTGAAGAAGGCAATGAAAATGATCTGTGATTTCACTGAGCACTCCAGTACAAGATGATAGGTTTTGACTGGGAAAGCAGTTTGCTTAAACAGAAGTTAACTTTTTATGTTCATCAAAAAGGCTAAGGAAAATTAATACAAATAAATAAGGGGAAAATAGTTGAGATATGATACTTTGAAACGTATTTCTATTATGTAAAATAAACTATGGTTTGAGAACTGCTGTCGAGACAGGTTTTTATGTGTATGACCTGTTAATTGTCTATTGTGTACAAGTCATTCATTGAGTTAAACATAATATGCTTTCCAATGTGTGTATAAGCTTATTTCACATCTAAGAGAGCAGTTCCTTGTATTACAAAGGATACCCATGAGGTAGTGTGTTCAAGAATATGTCAGCTCGTGTAATTCAATATTCTCTATGGTATTTCATGCTTTTTCTTTCCTAAATCCTGCAGTTTTAAATCTGACAATAGACATTGATTATATAGCTCCCATTGAAAGAGACTAGGTTAGAAGAGAAGACCAGTTTTACAGGCATAAGTGGTATGAGAGGTTTTTTAGAAAGTGAGTAGGAACATCAACACAAAGAGATGACACTGAGTATTTTGCAAATATGATATGTAGTTGGTATCAGAATGCATGAAATGAAGCGCTTTTGTACCAGTATTGCTGCTTCTTGGCTCACTTACAATTAGCTCTAGAAAAATAATATTACTGAATCAGACAACTTTTATATGGAACTTTTATAAGGTGTGATATTCTTAAGTTTTGATTTGTTCAGCAGTGGTACCTGCATATGCTCTGCGTCACACTGCGTCAGAAAGGAAATATCCAGGCTTACATTGAACTTATCCTAGGCAGAACCACTGAGAAATAGTATGCTATGCCGTATTGGTTTTATCCATACTGGAATATATAATCTTTTCTCTACATATTAATAGTTATATATGGGGTATATATTAGTAGTAACAGGTACTCTGATAACATTATTGTTGAAACAAAGAATTTTAGCAAATAACGGTTGCAGTGATACATGCTAGGTCTCCAGTGAAATTCCTGAAACTTTAAGATATGAAAATTTTTGAAGTCAATAAATGTGTTTATCAATTTCTTGTCCTGCCTCAGTTTACTCAGCGGGCTTCAGATCATAGTTTCTACTCACTTTTTTCCTTTTACTTTTTTTTTAATGCTTCAAGTGTAGGTAATTTTTAGAGTATGACAGTAAAGATAACATAACCAGGTCATAACACTGCAAGATAAAGAGAGATAAGCACTGAAGTCCTCTCTTTCTTTAGCTGTGTTTCTATTTAGCAATATAAGTTTTATGGGAAAAAACCTGCAGAACCTCAGTGAAAGAATTCTCTCTAGGGAATTCATTAGTAACACTGCTGGTGTGAAATTTGGACTAATCTGTTATGATTTCTTTATTTTTTCTTTTTCTGATCCAGGCTTCCACAATGTTAAGAGCATCTTTAGCCCCCGTGTAAGTATTAATTGCTGAGCTTCATTTATATCTATAGAGAAGAAGAGGAGGGGTTTGTAAACTGAAGTGCACTGCCAGTTGTCTGCAAATGGGAACCACTCATCCTCTGCGTGCTTCCTCCAGTCTCAGTGAACAGTATATGCAAATATGTGGTCTGCATTCTTCTGTCGAGCAGGTTCAGTAACATCCTAATTTCAGCAG
>NW_009919818.1:8630-10155 GCF_000696875.1 Nestor notabilis
TCCACACCTGTGAGTTGGTTGCTGTGTTTTCTATTTCTGCACATTACGGTCCTGTTGTTGTAATTGGTTTACTTCTCACAAATACAGAAAAAAGGGGAATTGGTAATGTGGATTTTTGGGTACTTCAAGTTTAATTTTTTTGTAAGTGACTTAATACATTTTGGCTTATAAGATCAAATAGAGATGGTATATCTGAGGTAAAGGTTTTATTAAATTTTTATATCCTGTTTTGATATTTTTATTATTTACGAGATAATTAAAGGGACGATTAAACATATAACACAAAATTTGTTTTTAGAAGTGGTAGGACAGGAAGCTAGGAATAAAAGTTTTTTAGTTGTATATAAATTTAAAGCATTGACTGGAAGCAATTTTGTTTAGGGAAACTTCTATTACAGTGTAAACACTGCAAGATAGTACTGGTGCATGGAAATTGATCCTGTGTTAAGTCTTACGTTGAAGCAGCATAATTCAGCCTGTAAAAATTTATTCAGCCTCCCTCCTTTGCCTTGGAGAAGACATTTCTGTGTGCATGAGGGCTTAGAGGTGGTGGTGTAGCTGCAGCTTGTTACTGTCTCTGTTTAGAACTATGCTAACAGCCATAAGCAGCTGCCGTCACACCCTTGTGGTCTGCAAAGGGCAAAAAAAAGGATGTTACTGTACTGTTTTGTGCCACGAAAAAACTCAGATAATCAGTTGTCAGCGTTTAGTGTCTGCAAGTTATGACATTAAATAAGCTGCAAGCAAGGTGAAAGAATAAGTCCAAGTTTAAAAAAGTCTGTTGTTCCAACATCGTAATGGTAATAAAAGTAACAAAGGTGTAAAAATGTGGAAGCTCTTTTCCTGAAGCAGACTTCCTGTTTTGGCTCTTCTCACCTCAGTAACATCAGCTGCACTGAATAAGGAGAGGGAGTTTTGATGAATGTCTTTCCCTTTTGCATTGTAGGAAGATGCAGGATGTGCCATTGTTGCCCTCTTTGGATTATGAGAAGCTGAAGAAAGATTTGATTACAGGGAATGATCGTCTCAAGGCCTTCTTACTGCAGGCTCTGCGCTGGGTAAGGGAGAGGGCTTCTGTAGAAAAGAGATATGTCCTTTCTGTAGGAATGTGGAATTAAAACCTGTTTTGCAAGCAGGATGTTTGTCATCATAGGCAACTTCTCTCATTGTTGATGAAGCTTGCTAAGGTTCTTGAGATGATGAAGAAAACCCAGGTAGTAGGTATCTATTTGTAGCTGTGTCGTCCTCATCTGAGGAAAGCCAAATAGGAATTCCTGGGATCTTCAGTGGAAGTAATTTCTGATGTGTTTTCAAAGAAATTTCACAGCAGCTTCTTTTTAACATGTATTGCCCTGGTTTAGACTTATGTAAATATTGCTGTATCCCAGAAATACCTGACTCTAATCACCAGTTTTCCTTTATAGTTGAAATATTCTAGAAGAGCCTGCCTTTTGGTTGACTTGGATCATGTAATGATATTTCAGAAAAATTAAAGGTGACAACAGGAAGTTACATTTTCCTGCTG
>NW_009919818.1:10186-21285 GCF_000696875.1 Nestor notabilis
TCATGGGTTCAAAATGACAGACATGAAAGACTGCAATAGTGGAATTGTGATCAAGCTTCAGTGTTTATTTTCACATAAAAAAACATCCGCTGGGGCTAGAGCAGTGATTCTTCTTCCCCAGTACTCTGTCTCACGTGTTTTAGAAAAGCTTTTTAACTTTATGAGAAGTAATGCTGTATCCTTCCTGTCACAGTGGTGACAGCTCCCATGTAACAGTTTTAATGGATCACTGAGCTGAGGTCAGGTCAGTTCATCTCTTTTTCCCTTAGATCACTGAGGTTGAATTCCTTCTCCCCATGAGAAGAGATATCTCAGCTATGGGGTATCATCACATTTAAAATCTTCAGTGGTCATCATTCACATTACCATTTATTTGACTGGCTTATTTATGTTGTTATTTATTTTAGCGCTTGACAAAATCATATCCTGGAGAACAGAGGGACACTGTCCTGCAAGCCTACATCAGTAATGACCTTCTAGATTGCCACAGCAACTGTCAGGTCAGCTGGAAAGGGTTTCCTTCCAACTCCTGTGTGATACTGCTGGTTTCTAAAACTGAACAAAATTTTATCACCCTCGGGAAGGAGGAAGGGGGGGAAAAAGGTGTCAAAATCATGCGATACGTTTAACTTCAGCATCTCAGTCTCCAAATGTTGACGGACAAAGCTTTGCATTACAAGACCACTCAATGTAGATACAGTTCTTGCAGACAAGCAGTTGTTTACCTCTCCTGCTGCTTAAAGTCTGTGGGTTGACCAGATGTCTACCCAGGTCCATCCTTACGAGTTAGCTCTTGCTTATTGGATGCTAAGTCTCTTTTTAAGTGATGATATGTCATAGATAATACACTCAATCCATTTCACTGACCTAGGATAAGAACTAAATTAGGACTTCAGTCTCAATACCTCTATCGAATATCTGATTATGCACTTGTAATAACATGTTCAGCAGTATTTGCATGAATTTAGAATGGATTGTTACCTTTCTTTAGAAAGGGGATTTGCTGGCCGGTTGATTCTGAAAGGTTGTTTCAGTGACTGATAAACCAATGTTATTGCTAATAAAAGTGTGACTTTTTTTCTCTTGTAATAGTGAATTTTGTGCATAGTTGAATTCTTTAGTTGTTGAAAGCAGTGGGCCTACTTGTTATGTTGTATCTTCCATTGTCATTGCAACAGTAACTTGTACTACTACTTAAAGGATTATTTAATCAATGATCTGGTTTTCTCCCTGTAAATTTCTATAAGAGGGGAGTTACGTATAAGTAATGCCTGAAGTAAAACAGATTATAAATAGCTTGCAATGTGGTGTTCTTGGTAAGTTACTAAGCTGCTTTCCGACACTTAGTTGTCAAACAGAAGTGTTCAGGTAACATTATTGAATTTATGTTCACCAATAAAATTAGGAGTTGTTTGTTGATTTTTCTTGTCACTGACTAAATGTTAATTTTAGATATCAGCTTTAACTGATAACAGTGTTGGTTCATTTTAGTTCCCTCCTTACACTTCAATGGTATTTTAACAGACTGAGCTGAGTAGCTTTAATTTGCTTATTTCTTCATTTTGCATCTTTCCCTCAGCTCCTATCAATAAAAAAGGAAACTGGGAAAACTTAAATCATATTGAGAGTATTTAAGATATCAATAGGTATACAAAGATTGTTGTGAAAATTTAACAAAGCCTTTAAAACATAGAAGAATAGCTTTGGGGTTTTTCCTCCCTTGGTGATTTTTTTTTTATTAATGCTTGTTTCATTTTTCAGAGAAGTGTCCTCAGATTATTACATTCTACAAGTGTGGTAGTCAGACAGTATATGGCAAGGCTCATCAATGCTTTTGCTTCACTGTCAGAAGGTAAAAGATTTGCTTAAAAATTTTATAATGCTGGCTTATAGGTACTTCACAAGTGTGTCACTGCATGTGGAAATTTAGAGCCTTATTTGCACCAGTTTTCTAGGGATTCACTGTCTTGTTACATGCAGTTTTTCAATATCTGGAAAGTGTTAATTTTGACACTCTATGTTCGACATTTCTGACTTCTTTTGATGATTTGTGGTCTTTGAGAACTTACCCAGGGGCTGCCTTTAATATAGTTACCAGTCTCTTCATAAGAGTTTAAAAAAAAAAATAATTCCCTATTAATTAAAGGTCCTGTAGGCAGAGCTGCTACCAGGCTGTGTACCAATAGTTAGTGCAGCTGCTCTTTCATCTTCCTGGTCCTCACCTGAATAAATTTTGTGCATCACTGTTAACTGTTTGATTGCATACGTACGCAGCTTCATATCTCTGCCTGTCCCAAATTAGCCCTTGATTTGGTGCTACTTAAGGAGCTAACTATTGCTAGGAACTGAAATGCCATTTAAAGGCAATACCAGGATGGCATGTAGGTTTCCTGAGCAACTTGGACATACCTGTTCTTTTCCTAGAGTGTACCAAACTGTGATATAACAGAAAGCATGTGCTGAAAGAATAGTGGATTCAGTGTGGGCTTCTGATGCTCCAAGTACCTAGATTAAATGCAACTGGTCTGCTAGACAACTCATTTGTGAAGGTTTTTTTGGGTCTTGGCACAAGACTGTGGCTTGTCAAGAAGAAACTGAGGTCAATATGCTTACTTTTCCAAGGAGAGGGAACTTTTCTGTCATAAACTGTTAATCTCAGCATCTGTTCTTTCATCACTTTTTGCACCAGGTCGTGTCTACCTTTCTCAAAACCCAACATTGCTGCAAATGCTGGAGGAGAGACTGAAAGCTGAAGACAAGGATTCCCTTACATGGGAGAATGTTCTTGGGGCTCTGCAGAAATTCAGCCTCAGGTGATGAAAGCACAGCACACAGTGGTGACAGCTGGAGAGGAAATACAGGCTAGCTAGACTCTGTTCAGGGAGGAAAGAAGAGCACTTGATTTTTCTATAACAATCATCAGAACCTCTGGTGACTGTTGAAAGCAATGTCACTTATTATGGAAAATCCAGTTTTGCTGACTGAATTAACCTGACTTCCTGTCAAGACTCAAGTAAATGTACATCTCCTGCCATAGCCTTGTGTGCTTTATATGTATTCCTTAACTGAACAAAGTGAGAATCTTAACGTAGAATGTTCTGAAGATTCTACATAGAAGAAAAGAATTGCATTACCTTCCAAATCATAAGGTTTTCATTATCCTTTCTGCAAACATTTTTCAGGGATTTCATCCTCATCCTGTTGATCTTCTTTCCTGGAGCTGTCTATGCATGGGCTGTCTTTTTTCTTACTTTTGCATTAGAAGTCTGACTTAAATGCCCACCATAAAAGAAACGTCATGCAAAAGCAGTAAAGGCCATGATGTTGCTCTCATTTATCAAAAGAATATGATCTAGGAACTCTGTTTTCACAACACTTACGAGGAATATTCAGCTCTGAATAGTTAACTAAACGTAAGGAGGTAGATGGATGTGTTTAGTTCTTGTTATTTTCATTCATGTTTTGTCTAAATTAAGACTGTTGGATATGGGAGGGGTTGGGCTTTTTATTTGTTTGTGCTTGTTGAAGAATGGGGGCTGCTTTAGGATTTGCCTCACATTGAACTTGTGTAGATGAAGCACATGTAAATGTGCTTTGGGTAATATTCTGCACTGCTTCCTGACGTGATACCTTATACATCTTTGAAATAAAAGAGAATAAATCTTCATACCCAACTGTTTGAAATTCTAAACCAGTCTTGGAGAAAATTGTTTTTTCTATTAGAGCACTTATCAATAGTGCAAGTTAGTTGAATTCTGGGGCCTAGGCACTAAGCTACTGAAAATCTAAAGTTTTTTTACTTTTAAAAAAATAACAGTTAATCTTATAATCTTATAGAACGTTAAATCCAGATACATGGCATGAGGGACTTTTTTTTTTTTTTTTTTTAAATACTGTGTGGTCAGATGCTCCCTTGTTTTGCTCAGACCTGCCGCAAGATCCAAGACTGAGAAAGCATATGACCTTTCAGGAGTAATCCAGATCCCAAGTACTAAGACCAGCAAAATACCAGCTTTGGCTTTTGTAACTCAGACTTACTGCCATTTGGAAATAATGTGATTAAGAATGGTGTTCTTCAGTAAGACCTTTTTACCAGTATATACTTTTCTTTTGTATTTTTATGATTCTATGATTGTAAAGTGAGGAATTTCTGTTGTAGAAGAGCACAGCTGGCTACCTGGCACTTAATTCAGTATATTCTTTGAGGGCAACCACAGATTGAGTTAGAATCATAGCATAATTAGGGTTGGAAAGGACCTTAAGATCATCTAGTTCTAACTCCCCTGCTACGGGCAGGTATACCTCCCACTGCACTATGTCACCCAAGGCTCTGTCCAACCTGGCCCTGAATACTGCCAGGGATGGAGCATTCACAGCTTTCTTGGGCATCCTGTTCTAGTGCCTCACCACCCTCACAGTAAAGAATTTCTTCCTTATAACCAACCTAAATCTCCCCTGTTTAAGTTTGAACCCATTACCCCTTGTCCTATCACTACAGTCCCTGATGGAGAGTCCCTCTCCAGCATCCTTGTAGCCCCCTTCAGATGCTGGGAGGCTGCTATGAGGTCTCCACACAGCTTCTCTTCTTCAGGCTGAGCAGCCCCAATTTTCTCAGCCTGTCTTTGTATGACATGTGCTCTAGTCCCTTATAATCTCCTGGACTTGCTCCAACAGCTCCATGTCCTTGTTATGTTGGGGACCCTAGAACTGTATGCTGTACTCCAAGTGGGTTTCACAAGAGCAGAGTAGAGGGGCAGAATCACCTCCTTTGACCTGCTGGTCATGCTCCTTTTGATGCAGTCAGGAGTTAAAAAAATATGTGATTTAAGAATCTTCAGAGAAAAGAACAAATAGATTTAAGCAAAAAAAAAATCTCATTTTTCAAATCAACAGTATAAAAATACTATTGTGCTATGGTTACCTATAGCAGAAGTAGTAATTAATTTGTTTTATGGGTCTGTTGTGTATAACTGGCTATTTTTAACAATTTTAAGACAATTGAAAATGCAATTTTAGGAGTTAGAAGCCTTACAAAACAATGTAGAAATTGACCTTAGCAGTTAGGACATTAAAAAAAGCAAAATACAAAACCCCACACCTCCACAATAATGTTTTAGTGCTCTGTGCCTATGGGAATCTCTATCTTCAATTTCTTTAGGCTTTGTTCATTCCTTTGTTTACTGATTGTACCAAAATAGGTAGTTCTGGGTTGTTGTTTTTTTTTTGTTGGCAGACTAGTGTATGGCAGGTAGATGAAGTAGAGTTTTAATGGGCTTATATTAGCTATAAATGTATTTGAAAGCTATTTATATTGTAGTCTGATTTTTGTGGGTTTTGTTTGTTGTTTGTTTTGTTTTTTTAATCCTAGGCGTGCACTGCAGTCAGCAATGATCAAAGATGGGCTCATTTTCTGGCTGGTTGATGTTCTAACGGATACAGATTGCCTGTCTGATTACACGCTGGCGTATTCTGTTGCTTTGCTCATGAATCTTTGTCTGCGGAGTGCAGGTGTCTTACATTTTGAATTACAAGCTTATTCCAAGAAATGGATAGGGAAGGTTTTGAATCTGTGTTGATGATATACCTGGATTCTTTCAAGTGACTATAATTAGTAGCAAGGATTCACATGACACAGAGATATTTGAGTGTTATAACCAATGCTTTGGAGCAGACCTCTTTCCCAAGAATCCCAAACTATAGAGAGCAGCTTCGCCAAAATCTAAAAAACTAAGAAATCTGTTAATCACCAGAAACCTCTAAGATTCGATTCTTTTTTTTTATCCATATGTGGGCCATTTCTACATGCCAGCCCCACTTTTCAAAGGACACTTTATACTTGTGTAACATATTTGTGTGTCAGAAAGAAAGTCAGATCTGAGTTGATAAGCAATGGTGAGGAGTTTAAGCGTCACCTTGTGGAGTGAAATACTTGCATGCTTCACTTCTACAACACAGAGATTCCCCCCAAGAAAATAAGGCCCTGCCTATGTCCAAGAAACTTAAAAGGAGTTTAAAGTAAGTTTCTTTTATAAAGGAAAGTAATGTAAGGGTGAAAGATTGGCTGCTTGCCATAAGCAAAAATAATGCCTCTGTTAAAATTTTTTAAATCCCTTTGTGTTATGTCCTGGCCAGGATTACAACTGTAGAAATCCAGAGTAATTCCACTGATTTCACCTCAGTTATGCTGAGCAGCATTTGGCAGGAACAAGGAATAGTACTGCTCTATGTAAATTATACTTAGTACTGATTTTAAGAAATATGAAAGGAGTTTGGACTGATGCCTTATATTTTTCAATCATATTTGTTTTCTCACTTTGCAGGAAAGAATATGTGTGCAGGGATTGCAAACCATGTGCTCAGAGTTCTCTCTGATCTTCTTGGCCATGAGAATCATGAGGTATTTGTACAACATTTGGGTTAATGAAAAGGTGGAAAATAAAATTAAGGAAGAAATGGAAAAAAGTAAATTGGTTTTGTTTCCCTTGTTAGACCCTCATGTAATTAAGTTGCATGAAATTTTCCTAAAATTCACAATTATGTGAATTTTATTGCATTGGGTGCTGGCCTTTCTAGGTATAATTATGTCTTCCTTTAACAAATGTTGGCAGCTAAGAATGAGTCTTTTAGATGCGTAGTTAACATGCACCTTCTTGATCACAGTTTGTGATGCTGTTTAAACGTCATCTCACACCAATCATCTCAAGCTTAACTAGTTCACGTGATGAACAATGTGTGATGCAAACCCATTATGCAAAACATCAGGTGCAAAGAAGTGAATTTGTTAGTAGGAATATTGTAAGATGGTATACTTGTGACATTCAAGCCCTCTTATATTTTTATCTACCACTTCATTTAACCTGCCACTTAACCCTTTTGAGGTTTCTTTTCTGTCTCCAGATACACTTGCATCTTAAATGCTAAATTAAACTACCATAGAGGAAAAAATTAAAAGAGATTAGTTTTTTCTACCTAATACTTTTCAGCACATCACTATGATATCTGCTGTCTGCTATATAAAGCATTGCTTCAGCTGTCTTTGCAGAGGGGCACTTCTTTAACCATGGAGTAAAATTCAAGGCAGGAGAAAATGCAGGCAAATACGGTATGAAGATGAAATCAAGGAGGCAGTATTTTTACCAGGGTATTTTATGAATGTGCAAGGTATTTGCGTACTTGAATAAAAATAATATAAACTCACGTGTCTTATGTTTATAATACAATGATTGTATCATCAGGTTTTTTGTTTACAACTTAAGCTGAAAATAGAGAATGAATTTCAGCCAAGTGTTTAGTCCATGTTCTATGAAATCATTAGATGATGTTCATCAGTTCTTTACAAGCAGTGTTTTGAATAAGGTGAAACTTGGCATACCTTTATTGGACTCTTCCACTAGCTTTGTTTTTATGACTGATGAAAGTTTAATACAATACATACTAATACAAAATAACATCCCAGTCTCTAGACTGAAGTACTTGGAAAATGTTATCATACTGCTGAAGTGTGTGGCTTAGAATGACCTTGAAATTTCCCTCACTGGGTACATTCTTACAACCTAGTTTGCACTAGCACAGCTGATAGAAGTTTTGTTTTCAAAGTTGAGGGTAGAAGGGAGCCCAGAGAGCTTCCTGAGAAGTTGTGGAATCCTTGTATAAATCCCAGTTCCTTCTCTTTCCTTGCTTCCTCTGCTCCCAGCCTAGTTTATTCTTTGTTTTCCCAAGGATGTAGCCAGAGGATGACTGGAAATTTTAGTGCTCCAAAAGTAACTGCCCAATAGAAAAGGTCACGTAAGTGCTGATAAAACTAGTTTGACAGATCTGGTGGCTTTCACTAGCCATAATACAGAGCTTTCATACTGGCTCTTTTTCTGCCTCTGCTGAAGGACAGTATACAGGCAGCAGAGTGAGAGGATGTTTGAACCTGTTGCAGCTTTTATCCTGCCTAAGGCTACAATGCTCAAAACCTGTTTTGAGTTCATGCTACCAGTCTTGTTCCTGCTTTTTGTCTCTCTTTTTTGTACTGCCACTAGTGTTTGTCAGAAACTAACCTTTTCCTGCTTTTCTTTTTTTTCCTTTTTTCTGTTTTCTTTTTCTTTTTTTGTTTTTTTTAAGGCTAGGTCAGGTTGCAAGAATACATCTTCAGAAGGGGTGGGAAGGAAATTGACATGGAGCAGTACTGATTTAAATCAAACATATAACGGTATATTTGCATCCTAAAAGTTCACTGCTTCCCAAGTGGGAATTTTTGCAAGTGCAGGCTAGCCTGATTTAATTCTCTGAACATAGTTGTTCTGCACTTCACTCTTAAATTTTGGCTATAGTCAACCAGGGTGAACATGTGTTTTTCTTAGTGATGTGATTATTTCTTCCTCTTAGATACAACCATATGTGAATGGAGCACTCTATAGCATTCTTGCCATCCCTTCTGTCCGCGAAGAAGCCAGAGCAATGGTAAGAAGTGCTGCTTTGCATAACACAAACATCAATGCATGTGCCAGATGGCATGCACACAGGTACCTGTTGCGCACTGCGCAGCAGGGTTGTGAGGTAGGAGCTATGGCATTTTGAGAAGGGAATCCCCTAGAGGCTCTTCACCTTTCATACCTAGTATTCAGGCAGGTATGAATGTAGGTCACAAACACTTTTGGCATATTTGCTCGTCTTTTCCCAGAAGTGGAGCCCCAACAGTGTGAAGGATTCTGCCTAAATTATATATTAAAGGTGTTATTTTTAGAATAGTCTTGTCCATCTAGCATTTCATACCCAGGCTTAGGAGATGCTTTCATCTGACCTGCTATTTCTTCCCCTAATTTAACTCATTCTGCACCAGCAAATAGCCACTAAGGGGATGAGTTCCTCTTGCTGCTTTTCTTTCTTCCTGTTAATAGACGTAGTTAGCTGGTGAAGGCAGCACGAGGAAGGTTTAAGCAGAACTGGGAACTGGTCTCCTGTGAAAGTTAGTTTAATGGTAATGAATGTGTTTTAACTTCTGGATTGAGGAAGCTGCTCTTGGGATAGCAGTGTTTCTTTGTATCTTAACAACTAACCTAGGGAGCTGTGCAAACATAATTGTCAGATGTGTTATCTCACAGAGCACAGAGGATTGGAAGTCATCTTAGATGATTAAAGACACACCATTGGATCTGTAAGGGGCCATAAAGAGAGAAACTGGATTTAAGAGAAGGTCAAAGTCTGTCCTGCTTTTTGCCTTTCTCCTCTGAACCTTGCACTGTTGTCTCTGTGAATGCAAATTCACCTTTTTCTGTTGACTACTGTGTACTGAGTTCAGAAGTCAGAAGCAGCAGATCTACTGGAAAAAAATTGCTGTTCATCGAGGCTACTTCTGCAATTAAACTTAGATGCAATCTAGACAGCATATTTCTTTTGTCTTTGGGAAGTGTGTGGACAAAATGGAGAGCTGGAGCTGGACACATTGGTTTGTTTCATGCTGCCTCTGTTTTTCTTAACCAAAAAAAAAGACATTCTAGCTAATAAAACACTCTCACTGTGATGACATGAAATACTAAACTAGCGATGTTTTCTGCTGTATTCAGGGAATGGAAGAAATTCTGCGCTGCTTTGTCAAGGAAGGAAGTGCAGAGATGATCCGACAGACTGAATTTATTATCAAGCAGCTCAATTCAGGTCAGAATAACAGATCTGAGATGTAAATCTTTCACAAAAGCCGTAAGAAAGCTCCTGTTTTTACTTGGCATTGAAACTCTCAAAGAATAGTAATAGTATGATGGTCTGAGGGTGAGTTGTGAATGTCAGGATTTGAATGTCTGGTGTGTTTTAAAATATCCTTTTTGTGCTACAGTTATAAAGAATAAATAAAACGATGAGTAGGTCCAATTCCAAAGTTTTGGGACTGTAAATAGAGTGACCTTGACTGTTTGTTTTCTTGCCAGTGGCCTCACGGTAATGAGAGACTGCTGTCAACTGCAAAAATAAACAGGTGATACAATTCCTTTTTAAAAGTGCTTGTTAAGCACTGTATTGCCACTGTACATTAGTTGTTCATGAAGGTTATAGAATTGCTCCTTTTCTACCTGTGAATGCTATTTTTAAAAGGTTTTGTCTGATCGGTAAGTTAAAGTTGAGAGTACAAATTTCCAGCATAAGCCTGGCTGCTTTTTCTAAGGAAATGAGGTTTTCCAAAAGTTACTAAGTATTCTACATAAGCACTATCTTTTTATGTCTAAAAACAGTATAATACTGAAGCATTTGTAGGGAGAAGTAGAGTCTTCTATTCAAAATTAGTTGAGAAATAGACAAACACTTTCACTCATGCCTTGTTGGTAAATACACTGAGGCATTGTAGTGGGATTTGTGAGGAAAGAGCTATTCCACAGTGTTTCTTTTTCTGCCATTTTCCCAGATATGAATTGATTTCAGTGATTTCTAGAATGCTTTATAGGAACAAATAATTTCAATAGTCATCTTGAACAGAACAGGATGTCTATATGACAAGCAAGCTGAATCTCACTCTTTTGAAAGAGGGGTAATAACTAGAGATTCTGTTAAGTCATACATGTACTCTTAAAACATTTTGATTTGCCTTTTTCTAGAAGAGCCATTAAATGATGGTATTGTGTCTGATGATGAAGAGGAAGAGAACAATAAGGAAGTAAGTATAAAGGCTTTCTGGCACCTTTTAGAAAAATCCTCAATCTTCTAAACAGAAAATATTTGTGTCAATAAGTCAGACTTCTTTTTCTTTTGGTGGGTTTTGATTTTGTTTTTTACTTTTATTTAATTATTCTTGTATTAACAAGAAAATTGGATCTGTTTCCATTATCTTTTCTTCTTTTGAAGTCCTCTTTCATTTTGGCATATCATCTGTGATAACTGTGGATAACTAGAGGATGATAGCTTGAAATAAGTAAAGATGAGTTACTGTAGCAGTAGAAATCTTGCTTTTGAGTACAATTGAAAAGAAAGGAAGCAAATGAACCAGTATATTATGAGAATAGTTTATAAGCAGGTTGTCACTGCTTATAAAGGTATCATAATCTATTTGGGGTGTTGTCAGCTTCTTTTGCTGTTTAGAAACTTTGAAATGTATTTAATAAATTGTCTGTGTGTAATGAAGGGAAAGA
>NW_009919818.1:21316-49835 GCF_000696875.1 Nestor notabilis
TACAAATTAAAAAATAAATCCCATAAGAAAATAAAATTTTAAAAATTGAGAAAGCAAGCATGAGAAACTATATAAAAAATATAAACTGGTTAGCTGTCTATTTCCAACTTTGCTAATAAATGCATTTTATACCAATACTTCAGCATTTTTAAGAAGCTGTCTTCATAGAGTAACGGGTTCCCAGGTGTAGACAGCACAGCATATTCGATCATCTGAGTTAACAAGCAAAGCAAGGTGTAAATTATGTAAGGGAAACGTTAAACCCAGTCTTCACTGGTGATGTTGGAGATTGCTACATTACTGCAAGTGCATGGAGAGAAAGAGAGGGGGTAAAAAATATACCATATAGATAGTTAACATGGGAGTTTTAACTGAAAAAGTCTACCACATACCATTTTTCTTTTATTGAAAAGTCTTGCATGAGAAATTTGAAGGAAGAGCTGTATGTCCTTGGAGCAGTGCTTGAATATATATAGGTGGGTGTATATGTGCACATACATGTGTATCTGTATATATCATGTATTTGCCCTGAAGAAGCCAATGACATTGAGAGTTAATGATCTCTGCAAACCTTCTTGTATTAGAAATATTTACTGAAAAACTAGTTTTTAGACAAAATGGAAGTTTTTGTCCTGAACCAACAAAAATAAGACACACAAAACTTACCAAGTTAGTTGCATCCACTTCTACTAACTTGTTGCATATGAACAGAAGTGCTAGTGAACATTGACAACCATGCTACAGTCTAAAACTTGACTGTTACTGCAGAGTGACTGAATGCGTTTTCAAGTGCATGTTGAGTCTTTTGTTTTGAAAGAAGAGAAAAATGTAAATATCCCAATTGTAATAAGTGTGGTGTGCTCTCAGCTGCCATGGGGTACAGCACCTTGCAGGATCCAGCCTTTCCCTGGCAGCGTCCTGGGAAGTTTTGCACTGGTTGCATTATTTACCCAGTTTCTGTATTGTGGCACAAGAGGTGGTGAACACATGAACTGATTATAATTACCCTTGTGACTGCCTAAATTTAGAGCTATGTGGAAATTCTAAGTTTGAAGCTACAAGGAAGTTTTTAACAATTGGCTTTACCCCTTTTGTTCCAAGGGGTACATTAAACTGTTTTGGGTTTTGTTTTTTTTTCCTAATAGGATTAGATTATTGTACTAGTTCCACCTCCTGCAGTCCTGTAGTGAGTTTTCAGTACTCTTTTCCACTCATCACACCCAAAATCAATACTTGATGTGCAAGATGGGATTCCTGGTGATAATCATTATAACTTAACTTTGTTTAATATGCTACTTAACACCCTTTAACTCATGTTCCAAGGGTTGAAGTGTTTTAGGTGTGTCATGAGAATCCAAGGTGGTGGTATTTTTGCTTGAACTATAGTATACTTTTTTGAAGCATACTGTGTTCTGTTGGCAAAGCATATAGACAAGGAACTCCTTTGTGAAAGGTGTGGCATTAAATTATATGATAGTGTTGAACACTTTCATTAATTTACCTGCCCTTGGGAATGAAAGGAAGGTGAATTGTCCTGTTCAGTCATACCCCCTGCACAAGTTGCTGCTGCTCCCAGCCCCAGCCAAAGCTCTAGATAGTATCATTTTGAAATGCACTTTTACCACTGAACCATCATGTGATTAAAATGAAGCTCTGTAGCTTCTTGTTACTTGACTCGAATTTTGAAACAGAGGAATGTCTAATTCCATTTTTCATTACCTTTGCCATTGTAAGAAAAAGTCTCATTAAACCAGTTTTAAAATTGTTTCTAGTGTAACATTAATTGTGGCACATTATAAATCCTTATTGCTGCTGGGAACTGTAATTCCATTCTGCTGCAAGGATGCCTGGTTTCTTAGTTCCTCAGCTTAGAAAATATAATTTACAAACAAAATGGCAGCAAAGTGCCACACAAAACGCATAATGTTGTTACTTTGTTAAATACACAAGGATTTGGTGCCTCACTGCCTCAAGGCTTGGAACCCTTTTGTATTTTGGAAATGCAGTGAGTTTATTGTTTGATGGGGTTCTGTGATAACATCTGATGTGATCTGGCAACAGAAAGTTTTGGAAAACATTATGAAAAGTCTTGCCTTCACGTAACTTTTAAGCTACTACAGATTGAATGTATTTCCAAATATGGCTGGCCAATATATTGCAAATTTAGTGACATGCAATTAGACTGCTTACTGATATAATTTGTTGCTGATCCACTCAGTACCAGTATTTATACCTTCACAATTTAAAAAACAACAAAAAGACACTCTTATGCAGACTTAGTTTGCTGCTTTTGCCCCAGGTTTTATTCTTTCCAAGAGCATGCAAAGGATCCTCGTGCTATTACTGTTACCTTTCATGGGTTATTTTTTTTTGTTTAATTTAGAGTTGTTCAGTTCTCTTGCTTTTGAGTAGATTGTGTGGTAATGTCTACTTTCTCCTAAACACTGCTGTCAAGATGTGGTTGAGCTTGTTGAAGGAAAATTCTGGGATTTCCAAGGGCATTATATACTCAGAAATTTAATATTCTGTAATGTGTGACACTGGAACAATTAAACTGACTAAAAAATGTCTATGTGTATATGTTAATCAGAAATAAGTTAACTTTTGGGTTTGTGTGCTGTGCTTTACATTAACTAGTGTAGAGCTCAGGATGCACCAGCTTCTGGAGTATGTACCCACCTTTGATACATTAGTAGTCTGGGGTGTGTTGACATCCCCAGTCGCAGTGCATATTTTCTGGTGCTTAATATTCTCTTGACTGTTCTACTAAATACAAACTTAATTTGTCTTCAGTATTTGGTCTTTACATTTGCTTTTTATTTGACTCAGACCATCTTTAAAAGCTGCTTGTAAAAGGAAATATGTGATATTGTAGCTTTAATTCAGAAGTTTTGTTACAAACTTGAGCTGTGTTAGATAACTGTATAGCGACAATTTATCAGACACCCTCTGATCCCACATCATTCAGCACCTGGCAATAAAATCAGTAAACTGTGGTGTGAAAATACACTTCAGCTAGAGAGTACATCAAAAGAAAGAGAGCTTAATCACAGATCTAGTCACAGGACTTCAAGCCATTACATTAAAGAACTTTTCTGCCAACATCTGCTGTAGCTGGTGAGCAATGGTGAACAGGGCACCAACTGTGTTATTTCATCAGTGAAATAATGGCATGTGTCAAAGCTCTTTTTCAGTACAGGGAGGCAGAGGACGGATACATTCAGGCTGTTACCTGGCATGTTAAATAACCTCAGGGAGCAAGGTTGCAGGGAAAGGTATATCCCAGAAGCTTGGAGTGTGGTTTTGTTTTATTTTGCTTGATACAGATTATTATTGACTAGTTTACAAGTGTTTATGTGTGGTTTTCTATTACCTGGGTTATTTTTCACACCTACCCAGCTTCCCAGATAATTAGAAGCTGACTGTAACTTATCTTGGAGAGAAAGGCAGATTGGACATCTTCCTGAAGTCCTATACAGCTTCATCTTGTATAGTTGAGGACTGAAAGAATACATATTTAGGAGGATGCAGAGGATTAGCAGTCTAGTATCTTCAAAGCACTGACTCAAGAAATAGACCTTTTATTAAAACAGTACATGAACAAATAATTACGGAAAAAAATTACTTTAACCCTTAGAACACTGTGTGGATTATTGGTAGTGTTTCTGTAACTGCTTCGGTTGTTTACACATAGGCATCTGATGTCTCTTAAGTTTAACTGCAGTATCAAAAGCACTTGCTCAAGGCTGTTGGATATGACTTGAGACCTGTAGGAGACTTGTGCACTTTCAGAGCCACAGTGGAAGACTAGGCAGGATATTTCAAAGAAGAACTGGATGGTGCTGTGGGGTACTGAATTGGGCCCTTTGTGCATGTACTTTCTATCTCTGCTTGACACCTGTGAATAAGGAGATGATGAGCAATGAGAATAACTACATCAAAACAAAAACTATGGTTTTAAGCCATTTGTTATAGAGATCATTAAACTTGAAAAAAGGCAAGCTTGTAGAGCTGTGTGGAAGCCAACACCTACTTGGTCTGAGCAATGGCAGTCCCATTATTTCAGACCAGACAAATACTGAAATCAGTCAGTCATTTCCATTGTAGGAAAAACCTTCCCTGTACACACTTCCAATGTCTTTTTTCCTCATGCTGGTTTTGCAGAGCACTGTCCAAGCATCCCTATTATTGGCTAATCTTTGTGACAGAAGGCATTTCTTAATTTGGCTATTTAAAAATATCTGAGTCTGAATCTCACTAAAGTGAAACTGCTTTTCATTTTCTTTGTGCTCCAGAACTCACCAAAGTTCAGTGGCCATTGTTTTTAATGAAGCTTATGCCAGGCTCTCTACATTACTTCCATGGAAGATGAATCACCCATAGTTAAACTAGAAATAGGCACAAGATAGTGAATTCTTGGTACTTTTCAGTTGAAAAGTTGGTTATATGTGGTTTTAATGGAATAAAGTCAGCAGAGGATTGTTGCCTTCTTGTAGAATATTTGTATACTAAAGTACTGATTCCAAGAATTTTTTACCAGCCCCATATTGTCAGATTTAAAGCTTCCTTGCAGACCTCAGTAGGTAGTGCTGCTGCTGCTTCACATTGCTCTAGAAAAACTCCTGTTGGATACCCGTGGTCTCACCTTTCAGGAACCACTGCTTGAGGAGTGGTTTTGAATGCACCTCAGCAAAGATTTTTTTGTCTTGGGTGATTAAATATTATGCCTTTATTTGTTGAAAATGAGTAAAAATGTTTGGGGTTTGGGGTTTTTTGGGGTTTTTTGTTTGGTTTGGGTTTTGGTTTGTTGGGTTGTTTGTTGTTTTGTTTTTTCCTTCTTGGAGAACAAAAGGCAATTAACTCGGTGCTTTTGTCAAGGGGAACGTACCACAAAGTGCTGAATATCTATATGGACATTTTGATTTCATGGAATGCTAGGATTATATTCAGGAATGACTGTGAATTGTATTAAGGTGCACTTACTTTATTTTTACTGATAGTTGTTACAGTCTATCTTAAATTTATAGCTTTTATTACTTAGAGGATACTGGTACATAACAGGATCCAGATAAGTTTTCTATAAAGTTTCCTACCATCCTCTTTGCTTGAATGGTAACTTATAACTTTCTTGTGGCCCTTTTTTTTTTTTTCTTGTTTGCCAGTACTTCATGACTAGATTGACTTGGGCAGATCTGCAAAAACTAAAACTTCAAACTTCATATCAGCTGTGTGTTAAGGACAGAGCATTGTGTCTCTTCAGACTAACATGCAGTGTTCTACAAAGATGCTAATGACTGAGATTTTTCCTGAGCCTGTCTTAGGTCAAGCAATGAATAATTATCTGAAGCTAGAAATCTGATGGAGAACAACTTCTAAAATGCATATTGTACTTTTTGGCATAGCCTTAGTGGAAAAAGGGGTGGGGTTTTTTCTTCTCTCAGTATTCCTTAGTTTCTGGTTATATCAAAAATTTAGGTGAGTGTGTCTTTAGATGTCTGCTTTTTTAGTGGAAAATGCTTGTACATTACCACTTACATGTGCAGTCCATATCATCAAAATTACTACTGAAGTGAGAACTAAATTTGAATTGAAAGCCTCTTGTAACCTGGGCTCAAATAACATGCATGTTGCTGTAGCAGGAGGACCATGACATCATGGAAGCTGACCTGGACAAAGACGAGGTTTTGCAACCTCAACTGGGAGAGCTTGCAGGAGAGAAGCTGCTAACAACTGAGTACTTGGGAGTGAGTACCACTTGTTAGGATCTTGAAATAAATTATTTTACTGGATAAAGTGTTTAATTTCAGTAATTTCATCACTTTCTAAAATCATTTCTTCAATCTGTTGCTTAAAGAGCTGGGTTCTACCTGCATAGCAGTCCAGATCTTTTCACAGCTGCTCTTTAGAAGTAGAATAAGTTTGAGAGAGGTAGCTACCCTTTCCCAGGAGGTGGTAAGTCTGTGGCTTAATAATAAGCTAAAGGCAGCTTTAGGGTTCTAGTGCTACATCAGTGATGCTGTGAGCACACAAAGCAAAGTACTGAGCAAGTTAATAGTGTGGAACACTCTGCTGGTCTAAAATGATTTTGAAAAAAAGTTGGGGAAAAAAAGAAGTTGAAAAGTTAACTGCTTCTGGAGGCATTATGCCAGATCAAGTATTATATGTCTTACCTCAAGCAGCAAAAAGCCATTAAGTAAAAAAATATGACGTTTGCATGAATGCCATTTAGTGTGCTGTGTCTAACTTGAGATGTTCAGAGGGCTGGAGCACTCTCCTATGAAGACAGGCTGAGAGAACTGAGATTGTTCAGCCTGGAGAAGAGAAGGCTTTGGGGAGACCTTAGGGCAGCTTCCAGTGCTTAAAAGGGGCTGACAAGAAGTCTGGAGAGGGACTTTAAACAAAGGCATGTGGGGATAGGACAAGGGGAATGGCTTTAAACTGAAAGAGGGTTCATTTAGCTTAGGTATTAGGAAGAAATTCTTTCCCGTGGGGGTGGTGAGACACTAGAAAACAAGTTGCCCTGAGAAGTTGTGGATGTCCCATATCTGTCAGTCTTCAAGGCCAGATTGGATGGGGTTTTGAGCAACCTGGTCTAGTGGAAAGTGTCCCTGCCTGTGGTGGAGAGGGGTGGAACTAGATGATCTTTAAGGTCCCTTCCAACCAAAACCGTTCTATGATGCTGTGATAAATGTGACTGTATGTCTTCTGGACCCCAGAATCCACAGGTCTACCAATGCTGATGATGGAAATGTGACCCGAGATGAGATGTCATGGAAAAGCCTACAGTGATTCCAGGCAACACTTCATCTAGTGACATTAAAATGCAACTTGGTTTCTGATGCAATGTTTCTATAGAATTTTCTCTAAGGCTCCAGTTATCTGTTTTTCAACTGCATTCTCTTCTTGGGCCCCGCTCCCCTTCCCATTTCTTTATTTTCTGTGTATCAGATAATGACTCATACTCCAAAAACCAAGAAGAAGCTGTTTCCTGGTGTCCATCAAAGTATAGATGAGCCTCTCCAGAGACCTGTGACTCCCAGTTACCACAGAACTGTGTACCCACTGTAAGTGCAAACAAATGAGACCAAGTTGGATTTTTTAAGCTATTTAAAAAAAAAAACAACAAACCCAACAACAAAAAAATGCCTGATAAATACACTTTCCATACCTAGAAGTGCATTGCCATTGTCATTCCCTAAAGATAATTTCAAAAAAAGAAAGGCAGGAATACTGTAAGCAGGGAAAGGTCCATTGGCAGAGGTCACATACTTGGAATAGTTGAGTAAACTATTTTTTTATGTTTACTGATCAGTTTGATTTAAATTTGCATTGTATCCTGTGAGTTCACAGTCCTCTCCTGATAATATATTCTACTGGTAAATTGCATAGAGTGTCTAAACTGCTGTGTTCTTCCACTTTATAAGCAAGAAAGTATGTATCTAGGGGGAGAGTTCCTAGCCGCACGTAAGAGGACAGATTAAAAAGAAAATGGGAAAGCAAAAATCATGTTATGTTGGATTTTCTGCTTTGGAAGAAATATATTTTCCAGCAAGAGGGACTATGACACCTTGCTCTTGGTGTGATAGGGGTCAGAGATAGAAGGTTGGATTGTAAGTGGAATAGAGAAATCTTACAGTATAGAGCCCTTGAATATGCTCTGCTTTCTGTTAGAACAAATATATCTTAATTTTTGAAATAGTACTCCTTTTCACTGTCCTGACTGAGGAAATAAAATAACAATGAGATCTCAAATTTAAATGATTTATTTTTTACTTTCAGATGCATACTGTTTTGGATTTTATCAAATCCAGGTTGCTACCACACAGGCAGCAGTTTATCATGAGGATTTAATGTTTTCATTTCTGCAGACACTTAAGCTGAGAGACTACAAGCCTCTCTAACAAAGCATAGATAATAGTACTTAAAAGTCATGGTATTGGTATAGCCAAATACATTAAAATGAATGGGTAACCTGAAATACAACAGTGTAATGAAGTTAGGATGTAGAGGCATTTCTTAGAAGAATGTATTAGTCCTGAAGACTGTCCCATGTCACCCCCTCTGCCACTCCTTGCTTTCATATTCATATTTTCTACTTCTTAAAATACATTCTTCCTCATTTTAGTGTGTAAGATATCTCTCTCTCTTTCTTTCTTTCTTTCAGAATTTTTTTTCTTAGCCAAAGAGCATTTGGCTATCCAGGGCACATTTGGAGTTTTTACTTTGTGTCCTTCCTCACAGTGGTCAACTTTTGCACTATTAAAATGTCCACAGCTTTTGCAAGCCTCTCCCTATATATTAAATGTGTGTCTGTGTGTAAGAAAACAGCAACTAATTAATATAAGCTTATATTAATAGCATAGTTATTATCTAATCACTGATAGTCCTCCAATCCTCCAAAAGAACTGCAGACCTTTTAAAAAAAATAAAAATTGGCTAATACATGACTAAATATACAGTGCCACTTTACTTCAGGGTCAGTGTTACCAAGTTCAAGGTCCCACTTTACCTGCCAGTATTTTGCCCATGGTGGGTTAGGAGACCTGGACCGATTCTGTGGAATTGGCTGTTAGGGTAGCCTTAGGACTATTTAGAAAGTATTTTTCAGGAACAAATCTTAGTTACTATCAGAGTGCCTAAGCATTACATTCAATTTATAAGTGGGGAGAAAAACAAGCTTGTGAAAATGAAGTGACTCTCCTGTAGGAAGTCAAAAAACCGATAGCAAATCTGTGGGAGTGGCTTTTATTTCCTTGTGCCATGTAGCACACTGCAATTTATGCATCAGGAATAATCTCTAGAAGTGATTGTATGCATCTCCTTACCACCACCATCTGCCCAGGCAGTATGTTTACTTAACAGTATCCTGGGATACCTAGTGATGCTAGTTCCATATTTTGTCAAAACTTGAATCTCCTTACGAACACTGTGCAGTTCATGCCTCTGCAAGATGGTTTCAGGTCACTGCTGGACTGCCATGGTTTAACTCCAGCCAGCAACTAAGTATCACACAGCCATTCACTCATTCCCCACAGCTCCTATACTGAGCATGAGGTTCTATGGTATGGAATAGCCCTGTGGCTAGTTCAGGTCAGGAGTCCTGTCTTGGCTCCCTCCCAGCTTCTGTGTCCCTCCTCACTGGCAGAGCATGGGAAACTGAAAAGTACTTGATTAGAGTACTTAGCAGCAACTAAAACATCGGTGTGTTATCAGCATTATTCTCAGAGTAAATCCAAAACCACAGCACTGTACAAGCTGTGGGAAGAAAATTATCCCAGCTGGGATACCAGGATAGTATCCAGCCCTTATTCCATACTCGTCATGCCCAGGTTCCACACATTCCAATACACCACCACCTTTCCTGTCTTTTGATATAGGAACACAGATACTATTCCCTTAGTCTATAGGCCGTCCCTATAAAGCATCTGTTGAGTTCATTTAGTCCATGAATTGGGCTCCACCCGTCATAACAGTCTTTCAGGGCAGAAAGACGGCGTGTGGTTTGTTGCATGCTGAAGCCAATTCTGATTCCATCACTGCTACTCTGATCCAGTTTCATCAAAATGTATTCTTCACTAATCTGTTTGATTTTTACTGGAATACCCTTGATACAGCAGTCAAAATGGAGTTGGGTTCAGGTCCCTGAATCTGGAGTGCTGCAAAGTGTCCAGTGCAGTGATGTGCATATAACCACCACAGAAGTGATGATATTCAGTGTTATGTAGCAATTAACATCATACAATTTAATTCATTGGCTATTCTCACCCCAAAGTCAAGTCCCCTTGAGGTGTACATTAGAATTCCCTATCCTCCTGCAGAACCATACTGGTTCTGATAGCTCTGTGTCTAAGACAATTGTTAGTTTGATGGTGTAAAGCAGTCTTTACAGATTGCTTCACTCTGCAAACTAGGGAGGAAAAATGTAAGCAGCAGAAATCCAACATGGTGAAAATATGTGAAAATTAATTTCCCTTATGCTCTGGCCAAATGGTAGAAATAATATGACTGTTTGGGGCTCCCATGTTGTAAGGAATCATGAGATATCACTCTGAATGAGAAGTTTGTACTTTGTATCTAATTTGTGTGCAAGAATACTACAGTAAATAGATGAAGACATTCTTGAACTAAATTTTACAATAGAAAAGGACAAGCTTTGATGGCTTTTATGCTGTTCTAATTGTAGTGTGAATTCACTCACTAAAATGAGGAAATACTGTCTTAGGAAGCCATGCAATAAAAGTGACCAAATCTTAGCTGCTTTAATTTGAAAGCAATATCTGAACTGCATGTATTTCGTATTTTAAATAATTTAAGTGGCTTGTGTTTGTATCAGGTGAAATGGCATGAAAAAGGTCAGACTTTTGCCTCATATGCAGCTTGTCTACCCAGGGACAATCCAGGACAGTTGATCTGAATTTTCTGAATTTTTGGACTCAGCAGAGTAGTTAAACTACATTGAAAATTTGCGTAAATGCTTGCATTCAGAATTGCTGTGAATATAACTTGTTCAGAGTTCTTCATGTGAGACTCGATGTAACATATTACATTTTAAAAACATCATGAAAGAGGAAACAATTGATGGAGATACTATAATGTAGCTCTTTGAGTTGTTGGTTCATACCTCCAAAAGGAGAGGAGTAAGGGGTGGGGTGAATATGTAGTGCTGGATAGAAGTATTAACACAGAAAATTAATGCAGAATAGCCACTGCACATGTAACAGATATTCCATGCTAATTTTTCTATGACTTCCCAGCGCAGACAAGGCTCTAGTTATTTCGAATGAATTGTCATGGGTCCCAGTATGGACAAGCTCTTGCTGTATGGAGCTGAGGGAGCCACGAAATACTGGAAAACTGCCTTTTTTCTTTTTCTTTTTTTTTTCCCCTGCCTTTTTTTTTTTTTCTTTTCCCTTCTCTTTAAAGGCTCACTGGCTGAGATCACTCAAGGGGGACTGAACTACTTAATATTCTGCAAGCTGTTTCCTTAGAAACCAATTTAGCTGTGAAATCATTAACTGCCTCGGGCTGCATCCTTTCTAACTAGAAATATAGTCTAGTTACCTTAACCTGATATTGGGCAGGGAGACTTTCTGTGTCTGCCAACTTCTTTTCAGACACTTTTCATACCCCTCTTACTTTTGCTGTGTTTTATTGCTTATTGCTAAGCAATCTTGACCCTGATCTGTCCTTCCACTACTTCAGTTTTTCATTGATCAACCTCACTTGGAAAATCAACAGTTCTATTTCTTATCATCTATCTACTTTGTTTTAAATCTGTATTGCATACTGCTCTGTAAAGTGAAATCCTTGTAATATTCAGGAGCAAATCTTAAATCCTTGAAAAAGCTGAGTATTGAAGACCTCTTAGCTGCACTGCTACAGGCTTTTTCTTTCAAGTGTCCTGCTGCATTTCAGGTCTTCAGGCTGCAACGAGTTATGGTTTCCTTTCCTTGACTCTTTAATTGCAGCAGGAAAAAGTGTTAATTTCAAATATGTTTAGCATTAGTTGGTTTGGGGGAGCTACAATCATGCAGTTAAATTACGTCCTTAGGGCTAGTTTGCAATATGAAATATAAAATAATGTCAACATCTTTTATGTCATTGCAGGCAATTAGAAAAAATTGGAATTTACTCTCATGCAACTTTTTATACTGCAATCATTCATTACCCTGCATTCTCCTTTCTCCTCCAGGCCAGAAAACGATACCACTTCTTACCATGATAGGGATGAGAAGCTACAATCTCTGTCAAGTGATGATCCTTCCACTTGTGGGAGCACGTCCAGCATTTCTGACCTCTGCATTTCCCCTTCATGTAAGGATATTCTGTGAATGCTGCTGTTAACTATGGCTGTCTTTCTTGACTGGGACAGGTATTTGGGGCTTAGCTTATGAGTTGTAGATTTGTTGTTTTTTAAATGTAGCCTTGGCACTGGCCTTCCATTTGTTGACCCTGAGGCAGTCTGCAAGACCCTGGGGCACAGGGTTGGATTTTGGCTTGAGCTGAATAAATGGCTACAAAAGGTAATGTGTGGTCAACAGAGACCAATGGTCTCACTTGCCTTGCTCTATCTTGCTTTCTGCAGAAGTGCCAAGGATCATACCCAGGGCTTCCAATCTGCAAAGTATACTGTATCTCTGTGATGCCTTCTGCCTGGGTTAAGAGCTGCATCCCAGAGACTGCACTTCCCAACAGGCAAAGCCCCTTACTTGATCAAATATACCCTTGTTTGTATCTAAATGAATCACTGTCTGCTGGCACCTGCAGGCTCTGTTGGCTAGCCCTCTATATTAAAGTCGAAGGCAGCTGCAGTTATCTGCTTAGATTTGCAACTACATTCAAACCATAAAAGGTTGTGGAGGATGGGAGGCCCTGTCCTGTTTAGCTATGTTGTGAGTGATGCTGCTAAGGATTCTGTCCTTGCAACTTAAACTGAAATGAATACAAACTCAGCTGGACCTGAGGGCTCAGAAATATGATGAAATTTACAAGGTTATAGCCTTCTGAAATACTTCATTTCTGAACTTCTGATATCCACAGGATCATGGAACTATAGATGTGGGAGTTTCAGCCTTCTTGAAGGGATTCATTAACATTTCCAATTAGGGATTTAAGGCAAAATGTTCTGCAGTCTTAGATAAAGGATCTTGCAGTATATCCGGTACAGAATTATTAATAAGTTCAGACAAAACATGCCTTTACTTTGCTGAAAAATATGCTTTGAAGCAGTGAAGGAATAGCATACTTTTCACTCTCTCTTCTATTTTTTTAAATTTCCTAGAGGAAATGAAAAGGATTCTGAGAAAAGTAACCAAGGTCTTACAGGCAGGAATTTGCTTGCATAATGCCTAGAGCTGATAAATATAACATGCTGAATGAAAGTCGTATGATAGGAGCAGATGAACCTCTTGTTCAAGATGGGCACTTGGCTTCTCGCTGTTGTGTAGGAATGAGAGCTGCTGTCCTCTCCTCAAGCCTCGCTTTGCACAGTAGCACCTTGAGTATAGCTGAGCCCATTCTATGGGGAGGTTAACTGGCCAGGGGCAGCAACTTGGAACAGGAGAGGTTGTAAACTAATCAAAAGCATGCTGACCTGATGGTTTTCCTATATAGAAGGGGAGGAAAAAAACCCAGTGTGTTATTGTTTTCAGTCAAAATGATGTGCAGATAGGTACTCATCAGAGTACTAGATTGTGCTCTTCTCTTGTAGGAAAAAAAAAAAAAAAGAATATATATCCAGCATATTGCAAGTTTATATATATACATGTAAAAAGACAAATAATTTGTGAGTATGGCAGAGACAATTCTTCCTAGCACTAATCTAGGCTATAAAACAACACTGAGCTACTTGAAGGATTGCCATAGGTTTGTTTCAGGTTTTTGCAAGTAGCCAGTGAAATACATGCTTATCTTTCTTACCTTTTGGGATTTAGAAATGAGGAGTAGGAGAAGAGAAGAGAAGAGAAAAGAGAGACTGCACTTCTGGATCCCTGGTTGTTCATGTCAGTGACAGTGCTTTCATTCTGTGTAATGATAATTGGAATGGATCTTTGGACATCCCCTGTTTTCCAACAGGTGGTGGGTTTTGTAATTTTTAACTTGAAAAGGCTTTAATTTAAGACAATTGAAAATAAGCCCTTTCTCTTCTACTGCCTTCTAAGATATGGCAGGGAACAGAACATAACAAAAAGGTGTAAAAATAATTGTATCGCTTCAAAAGGCTGTCACCATGCCCTGCCAAATATATTTGCTGTGCAATAAATATGCAGTTTATTGAGTTCTTATCTTAGTCTGATGGTGATTATGCAGTACCAAGAACCTGCTCACTTCAGAATATGTGTTTTCCAGTATCATATGAATACTTTCGGATTCAGAGTTTCATGCAGTTGTGAAATGAATAGTAAGAGACCAAGAGTGAAAAAACAGAATGAAAGCTCTGTGTGAACAGTTGGTATCATCAAGGTCATATCTCAAGGAAGCTAAGTTTAGCCTCAAGAAACCTTGGTCCTCTTTTGTTTTGTAAAAGTGAGAGCAGTTCTTAATGTCCTCCATGCCAGATATATTCAGATGTTCTTGAATCATTCTGATTTTGTCTGGGTCCACTTCCCTTTTTATCACTTTCATGATAAACTTATGGTGATATCACTTTTGGCTCTTTCTATTTTGTCTCCTGTGAGCAGAAAACTTGTGGACTAAAGATGAACCCTGGTCATCTTACTACACTCACTATGCTGAATATCAAACAGAACACACACTGGGCAGCCAAATGCCTGTCTGAAAGTGACCTGATTTGTATCCATATCAGCATGTGAGACCAAATAGGATGGCAACCTGTCCTGCGCATGGGAGGAATGGAGCTAGGAGTTTTCCCTAAACTCTTACTGAACTTGCACATCTTGGTAGGCTTTCATCTCTCAGCAGACTGACTGTCCTTCCCTTCTCCATTAGTGCAAGGCAGAAAGTGAGGTATCTTGAACAAATGTAATAGATCTAAAGTCTGACAGAAGTGTAAACCACTGGGTTTTATTCACAGTGCCTACCTATCCTGCTATGGATATGTACAGACAACTGCAAGTGGTTACATTCCTGTGGCTTTAGTGATGTCATTAGCTGATATACCTTAACTGATGGACTGCATGCTACCAGCCTGTGTGAATGCTTTGAAAATGGTCCAAGTGTGTTCTACTTTCAAACTGCGAAGGGCTGGAGCTGTGCACACTTGCAGTTGGCTTGGCTCAGCTCATGAGCTGTAATGCACTCTGCCATGCTAATGCAGTAGCCTGCTCTTATATAGCAGGAACTGTGATTTCACTGTGTCTTTAGTAAAATTGTAAAGAGACCACTCCTCACTGAACTGTGGTTTGTTGTTGTGTTTTTTTTGTTTGGTTGGGTTTTTTTAATAGCAGTTGAAATGAAGTCATCTGGAGAATTCTCTTCAGGCCATAGAGTGGACCGAAGCATCTCAGCTGGTGACAGTATCTTATCTTCCCGATCTACTGACTTCACTCAGGATGAAGTAAAAGGGCAATCACATAGGTATGATTTATCCAGAGGAGTGTCTAAAAGTGCAAGAGGAGTCTGAGAGGCTTTACCAGCTAATTCTGTGCTGCTGTAAAGATAATCTGTGAAGTCATTTGATGTATGATGTAGTCTGGTCTGAGACAGCTGTGATGGTGCTTGCCAAACAAAATACCCTTAGTTGTGCCAGAGGCAGCTGTTCAATTCCTAAGCATCTGGTCGAGAATGGGAGAAATTTCAAGCAAGACATTATTAATGAACTTCACATGTATGCACAACGCAGTCTTCTGCAAATAAAATTTCCTGATTGCTTCCTTAGATGGCTCGACTCTAACCCATGAAAAATTATTTGTTAGTAAAGAAATAGGTAGGACTGTGGGAACAGGGCAGGAATTAACTTGCTGAAGGTAGAAAAATTCAGCATTTAAGTAGGTTCAGAGGGTTTAAACATGCTGAGTTACTAGCATGGCTGACCGGAGTCCCCAGTTTATCCTCTAGACAGGTATGGCAAGGGAGACAATATTATGAGTTCTCTCAGCAATGGGTTTTAACTCTTCTTTGAAACAGTTTCTGTCAAAGATGAAAGATCCTTCCTCTCCTTCTCCTGTTCATACCTTGAGCCCTCTGTGAAGCCTCTGTCATATGTAGGACAGTGATGTTATATCTTGGATGGGAACTAGGAATTCATTAGCAATTGGACCAGAGGTTTACCAAACTTTTTCAGGGGCTGCATGTGTCCTTCAGACATTAACAGCTTTTTCCTATAGATAATTTGATTGGGCCAAGTTTTAAACAGTGAGTGTAGAGAAATTATAAAAGCAAGTACATTCCAGAAGTAAAACACACGGAATGGGTGGCGATGTGTTAAAGGAAAGGTTTTACCAATTCTTCATGGATTTAATTTTTCAAAATTATTAGTTATTTGTGTCTAGCACTTCTGAAAATTGGACTCTCCGCTTAGAGTTTTGTTTCCTTTGGGCCTACGGATGCCTGGATGTGGTTTTTGGGTGTTTTAGTTCTTGGGGGGTTGGTGTGGTTTTGGGATAGGTTTTGTGGGGTTTTGTTTTGTTTTGTTTTGTTGTTGTTGTTGTTGTTTGTTTGGTGCCTTTTTTTTGTGGGTTTTTTCTTTTTTGTTGTTTTACCTCCAGTTGTGCTGTTTCCACATGGTGACGTCTGAGAATGCTGGAATGCTTAAGTAGTCATGGCCCTGTCTCAGCATTACTGGTTTTGTTTCTGTTGCCTGTCCTAACAGTAGCCAAGCACATATTACAAATGAGAATTTTATGGTCAAATTGCTTGCTTTGTGATGGAGAGATAATTTTTCAGGCTGTGGCTTGCAAGAAGCAAGCCAAATCGGCAGCGTCTTGCCTCACACCTTGGTGAGAGGCTTTGCTTCTATACAGTCATAATCTATTATCGAAAAAATGTCACCCATAATCTTTAATTTGTCTTCATAAATGTATGTCTAAATCTCAGTCATAGATGGATCTCTAACTGAAGAAACAGGTGCAGTATCCTGCAGGAGAAGATAGTATCTTTTGATTGCGTGCTTCCTTAGCATGCATACAGTAATTTGTATTTACAAATTCAGCCTCAAGTTACGGATATGGGAATGTAGCCATTCACAGTCCAAGTGAGCACAAGGGTTCCTGTGTCAAGGTCTTTTGTTAATATGTTGGTGTTGTAATAGCTGGACCTGCCTTTTCATTCTTTCATTCATGGAAGCATACTTTAATTTGTTTGCAAAACAAACATAACAAATATATCACTGCTTTGGTCATAGTTTTGACTGTTGTAAGAGATGTGACCTTCCTACTAGGAAAATACCAAGACCTTCCTAGAAGAAGTATGTATGAGAAAAGGAGGGATGAATTGTGTCCACTGCTATACCCCCTCTTCCTTAGCAGTATAAACTGGGAATTTAACACAATTTAACAGAGATCAGAGAAATTATGCTAAGTCAGTCTGAGAGAAGAATGAAACCCTAGTAGTGGCATGTCTATTGTGGTTCTTTATTTCCACAGGCACAAACGATTGTTCTAGCTGATATATGTCAGACTGGCACCTGCCCCTGAATTGCTATTCCCTGCTGCATTTTAATCATGTAGGAATATAGATCTGTTGTGCTTTTTGCTAATCAAGCCTAAATTTGTAATAGACTTGAGTTTACAATTGTGGCTGGCTGAAAAAGCTATTATCTTTTTATTTTGACATAAAGGGCTTAAAATTTACAAGGCCTTCTTACATCTGTAATGGTCTTGCTCTTCTGATAATCTGTTAAAAATTGCCCAAAGTCCAAATGTATTTCTATTGGAGAAAATGGTCTAAGACATCTTTGTATCTTCAAGTCCTGTCATATCTCCTGGTTGAATATTCCCAGTTGTCAGTCTGTCATGCATGTTTTTTACACAGTTATTTCAATTTTTGCAAGTAAACAGTTTTCTTTCTTCTCAATGCAAATGTGGGTTTCTGTGTGAGTTTGTTGGAGGTTGGGGTTTTTTTGTTTGGTTGCTTGTTTTGGGTTTGGGTTTTTTTTGTTTGTTTGAGCACTTGTTCTCAAATTACCACACCTTGTTGTAAATGACTCCTTTATGAAAGACTGTGGAACATTTTCCCACAGTTAGATTTTGCTGCTTCTTACTTCATCTGATCTATTTCTGAAGGATGGGAAATAGCAGTTTTTTGTGTTATTCTGAGGATTAATCTTGGCCTATTTATTGGTGCAGTAAAAGATGAGGTGTTTCTCTGACACCTGGGCACATCAAGACCAAGATCTGCTCTGCATCCTGCCACAACACCAGCAGTTCTGTTTTGGTTTGGGTTCTTTTTCTTTTTCAGTTTTATGGTGTTTGCTACCAGCTTATTTTATATAATCCTTTCCTGAAGAGTTTGCAAACATGTGAGCCATCTGTGTGACCATTGTGTATCTCTTTGGTATAGTGACTCTGGTTGCATTACTTCGTCTCTGGAGTGCTTACAGTCCAGCTGCCTAGGTTACTACAGTGGAACTCTGTGAAGATTACTGATGGCTATAAAAACACTTTTTAATGTATGGGAATACAGATCCAGACTTTTGTTACCAATTGATGAATAAAGAGGAAAAAAAAGCTCATTTATTGCTCAAGAACTGTGGTGAAGCTTTTGGATCTTCCTTTTTTATCTATGTTAGTGTATTATAGTACCTATATGATTACCATGAAAAGCACAAGTGAATTGAAAACCAGCTCTTGAACTAAGTGATTAAAATGACAAAAAAGCAGTAACAGTGAGACTATTTTATGGTGAGAGATATTTAAGTATGTCTGTGGCCCACGGCTTGGGGTTTTATCTAGCCGATCTTAGGTTTTGTTTTGCTAGTACCTCCTCCTTTGAAATGAGACAGGTGTAATACTCAGAGACGGGTGGAGGGCTGCAGAGATGGCTCATAGCAGACCAGTTAGCATGTGTCTGTTCTTAATAGTTAGCATATACAAATGTAAAATAAGAAAATTCATTTCATTTAAAATACAAAAGAAACACTTGCTCAGATCTCCCTGCAAGGTGAAGCAGGGGTATGGAAGGGCTAATCAGCACTGACTCAGCAGCATTCCCAGGGGAGGAGGGAAGATTAAATGTCTTGAAAATCCTCCTAATCACCCTTTCTGGTGGTCACAAAGGGTTCTTTTGATGGAGTTAATAACACAGGGACTTTCCATTTTAATCTCTTGTCTTTAGGTGGCATCTTTTTCGATCTCCTACCTTTGGGTCTTCTATTTTCTTTTTACATATGGTGAGCTTTTTTCATGTAGCTGTTATTTCAGTTTAACCTTTTCTCCTTTTGAGAGAAAATTGACTCACTAGAGCAAACATGAGTATAGATTCTGAATTACTTTGGAGACTTGCTGTTTCCTGGTAGCCTCAATTCTTGTACCTGGGAAAGAATATTGATGCTGGGGGCAGGGAAGGACAAAGTATCTTCACACAGTCATGGACTACGTTTGAAAGAATGGTATTGCCGCACATGCAGACACTGAAATAACAGCAGCTGGTTTACGTTCTCAGTGTGAACAAGGCACCTGTGTGCTTAGGGAATTTATTTCATAGATGCCATCACAGCTTTTTGCTCTTTTGACAAAGCCTTCAGGGTGTTCCACAAATCTTACCGCAGCTGGGAGCCAGGGAGGCTGCCTGTCTCTGCCAAGATTGTGACCTATACCTGGGAGAAATAATAGTGTCAGTGCCCTAAAAGGATGTATTCCTGTGCTGTAGCATACCTGTTTGCACCTCAGATTGAGTCTCTGTGTGTGATAAATACAGTGGAAAACAAGCTAAAGATCTATTGCTTGTTTGCAAGGGACTTAACTGAACCTGTTCAATCCTGTTGGCCAAAGAACCAGGTTTGAGTAGGATAGGTGAATAGAGCCAAGTTTAAAGGCAGCTCAGTGAATACATGCCCCAGGGCAGTACCTGTAGTGCCACTGTTTCTTTCCATTTGCAGTCTCCCTGAATTTCGAGCAGTCTGTCATGTTGTCACTGCACGTACTGCAGGTTTCACTTGGTTGCAGACTTACTATACATACATAACTCTACACGCATTGCTAACCCTTTCCATCTCCTCCTACAGCAAGTTTCCCTCAGCCTTCACCAGCAAACCTAAGATTCCTCGCACTCCCGAAGTGCAGAGTGCCAGCCCTAGAAAGGGAAAGGTCCCAGCTATTGCTCCCCAGTTCTCTCAGTCTGGACCCCAACAAACAAGCCGTCTCAGCTCCTCAGGATCATCCAGAAGGAGCAGACAGAGTAAGTGGAAAAAGTCATCGTTCTATTTGTCAGACCTTGGGTGTGAATGGAGGGAGCACTGTAGTAGTTCTCCAAGAATGAAGTTGTATGCTACAAATGTGCCAGCTGGCTGTGTCAGGAGTGGCTTCTCCATGCAGTTTAGGCTAAACTTAGGTTCTGAACATTCAATCAGTTAATTCCTCGAGTTGATAGCTCCAGGCTGTTGCGTGAGCAGTTAAGAGACATGCTTTTTCCTGTCTCTGGGTGGAGAAAAGTGGCCCAAATTCTATGATTCTGTGATTCTATGAATTCTCAGAAGTTTGGGTGGAAGCTTCTAGTCTCAGGCTTTCTCTAGATTTCATTAGACCTTTTCCTTATCTTTAGGCACATGTTTGCTCCACTCTTGTAAAATGTTCAATGTTCTTCAGTGTGTCTGCACTGCAACTGAATGTAGACCAGATGTCAGGCAGTTCAGAAGATGGGCTCAGGGCAGCCTAGTGAGCAGACAGCCAAAACATGGTGTGCTGCTTGTGACAGTCTGCTGGAGACTTGTATTTAAGAACCCTATGGATGTGTCATTGCCCAAAGAGGTTTAAGCAGTACTAGCTTGCAGTGGGCTCAGAAGAGGGCTGTGACTTGAGGTTGGGTGGAAAGGATGGACGCTTGCTTTAAGCCAACCAACACAAGCCCAAGAAAGCAGAACTGTTGATCTCAGATGCTCTTAACAACAGTAAACAAGTGTATGGTGTGTAAGCTGGGGGAAGGTTGGGGAGAGGGGGGAAGAAAGATGCATTCTTCAGTAATTAGCATGATTTTTCCCTGGAGTGTGGATAGGACTAACTGGATTCAAATAACACCTCTGGGTGTATTTCATCAGTGAAAATGGCAGGACCTATGTGCTGTATATTCTTATTCCAAACATATTGTAAGAGATTTAGTGATGATTTTTTGATCATAATGTAACATCAGCTCTATTCTTTAGATGTAACTTATCTTCAAACATTTCACGAACACATGGTAACTCGTAGTACTTTGCAAACCTTTGCAAGAAATTTGAGGTATATGTATATCCTTAGCTCCTCATTACAGGTAGGGAAAATGAAACACAGAGAATTTAAATAACTTAGTAAAACAGCAATAGAACTGGAAAGAGCTTCCTAAGACTTCTGTGTTGTTCACTGATTGCCGTTCCACACAGTTGCATGTGTAAGGAGATGGGGTGGTGTACATTCTGTGCATCCTAAAGCTGAATGTATAGCAGGCATCACATCTTACTATGTGTCCATGTAGCTTTTCTCCTGAGTTTCCTATTGGGGTTCCAGGTAATTGTTTACTATCTGCCCACAGGTGCCATGAGACAGACTTGGTGTCAGCAATTGAATGTCAAACTCTTATCTTCCAATTAAAAATACCAAAGAAATTATTTTGCAAAAAAGTCATGTTCCATTCACCCTATCTGTATGTGTCTTGCATTGCTCTCTGCTGTTGCAGAGCACCTGTTAGTTACTGTACATCTTGTGCAGGCTTTCACAGGCTTTTTATCATTGGGAAAAGTGAGAGGAAGGTGATATGGACCAGATTTCAAAGGACTAAAAAGGGCTTTAAGCACTTATGTCCAAACTTGAGGTTCTCAAAGGTAATTCCCAGCTGTTACTTAAAGATGCAGAGAAGTCATCTGAAGCAGGTGAGCCCCTAAAGTTTCCCTAGTAAAGCTCTGTGCAACTTTTCCTTTAATTTCCCAGCTGACTCTTCTGTAAGTCAAAATGATATCTGATACATAGATATCAGCAATCAGTAGATTTCAGCAGTTGCTGCTTCCCATTTGCCTGCTGCATAGGTATGTAGGGTTTTACATATCAAGAGACTCTGTCCTAGTGGAAGCTTGTCTTTAGTTTGTGGATTTCTTGGTATTTCTGGAGAAATGCCAAGTTTTTATAGTTGATGGGCATGATGAGAAAAAGATTATTTTCTGATTGTACATACTTGATGTGCTCACTTACCCTAGAGACACATTTTTAGCTTGCTTTTAATGTTTATTATAGGTGTATTTTCTGGAAATAAGTTGGTTTTACATAAACCCAGCTGGACTGTTCCTCTTGGCACTTGGAGTGTGTGGAATGCCTGAGGAATGCAGAGGAAGCACAGGTACAAGTGCAGCTACAGTCCTGAGGCGAGATTCCTGCCTGAGATGTAGCCTGCAGCTGTTAGCTGAGCTCTAAAGTTGTACATTAAAGCAAAACCAAGCTCCTCCAAATAAAATCAGCCATGCTGGGGTTTTCTGCAGATTCCACTTCCTAGCTGGTGCAGGGATGATGCTAGCAGCATGGCTACAACATTTAGACGTTTTCAACTGTGCTTATGTGCTCCATGTGGATGTAGTTGAATGGTTTAATCTACTCTGTTCCTTACCCTGCATTGGTTCCAAGCAACTCTGTGTGGGCAACTGCTGAAGGAGTTTGCAGTGTACCATATTCTGTCTAGAGGACAGTGGAGCCATATTAGTACATAAATCTCTACCAGAAGAATGAGGAACAATTTTTATCAGGTGTGTCACTGTGCCCTGATAACCAACCCCCTGTTCCTTCACAGGTTCTTTCAGCATCCCCTGACAAGTGGTTGCCGTAAACACATTCTGCATTTTTAAGTTGCAACATCAGTGGTTAAGGTGCCTTTCTGCATGTTCTTTGTGGTGTTTGTGTCACTGTACAGGTTGAATAAGTGTTGCCGTCAAGCAGCTCCTGTCTTGTAATAAACACTGCTTTCAGCTGACAGACCCTTTCTTGCTGTTTTTCTGCAGGCAGCCAGTCCTACAGGAAGTGAGAACAGTTCCTTTCCTTAAGAATCACCTGTCACATTGTTGAAGGACAGAGCCAGCTTTCTGTAATGAGCTTTACTGGCGACCTACCGAGAGTGGGGTTATTGACATTGCATGGTGTATGCCTTGCACAGTGATTCAGGGATTATCTGATGGGATGCATCTGTTGTCATCTCTAAAGCTGGCTAAGACAAGGGCCTTGTTATTACAATTCAAGGTCTTGGCAGCAGCCCAGGACTGCTATGGGAGATGCCTATAGTCCCTGTATCTCTGATAGTTTACTCTAAAGTGACATTGCCACCTTGAGAAGAAACTCTTGCTCTCTGCCTTGTGTGTCAGAGTAAATGGCCTTTGGAGACGGTATGTAATGCTCAGCATAGGAGAGTGTCCAAGCAACTGTCTTTTTTACATACTGCTCATTGAACTTACTATGCCTTTCTGAATTAGTTGGGAGATACCTGTGTTCAAAGGATCTGAACTAGGAGGGAAAATGTATGCCATGTGTGCAGAGCCTCACTGCCTGAAGCAGTCTTGTGTGGAGCGAGTTCTGTGTTTGGCCACCAGAGACTGGAGAGAAAGTATTTCATCAACTTCTGATTGACCTGTGGCAGTTGAAAAAAACTGTGCCAGTGCCCAAGGCAGCATCCATGCTCACCACCATGATCAGCAGCTATATCTGCAACAATCACTCCTACTGTTTCTTCCTATGTTTTTTTCTTAATTCTACTGTTAAACTTTTGTGGAATGAATAATCCTTTTTTTTTGTCTGCTGGAATGAAGAACTTTGTTTTTCATTAAAAGAAACCATGAGACTGTGAACACGAGACGTAACTTTCTTTTTACGTGTGGCTGTGGACAATCTTTTTTGGTCTTTGTTACCTTTTTTATATTCTTCACTTCTGAGTGATAACTGGTTATGACTTTATGGAATTTGTGCTAGTCTTCAGTGAATATGAAGTGCTGGCTAGACAAGAGAGATCAGAAAGCCCTCTACTAAATAATAAAAAAAAAGAGCAGTTAGTTCCACCAGTGGATTACAAAGCTAGTGCTGTTTGTTGTTCTTTCTCTCAAAAGTAACAGTGACCAGGAAACACTAAATTCTTCACTGGGGGTTGGCTTTTCAGTAAAATCCCCTCATGTGACACAGCTGTTACAACAACAGCAACAACTTTTCCAGAACTGTAGTTTGCCTTGGAACTTGGCTGCTGCTGAGGTAGACATGCACATAACGCAGGCAGTGAATTTGCCATAGGCAGACTTCAAAAGCAAATGCTTTATCAGGTACGAAAAGGGAAAAGGTAAGGCTTTTGTTTTGGAGTTTCACCTTGAGAAACAAACAAGGGGAACACAGCCTGAAAGATATAGCAACTCCAGTAGTGACACTGCCTTCCCCTAAAGTCATGTAAAGCCACCAACCATGTCCATAGGACCAGAAGAAAGCTTTATGCTTCTGATGAGACCTTGAATTGTGCCTCTTGGTATGTGGTGGCAACTGAAGAGACAAGGCCATTTACTTGTGTGATGTGATTGCCATGAGACTCACCAGGATCACTGATGCTTTGTCAGATGTTTGCAGAAAGGGTTTCCACCTGCAAGTTCAGGTAACCCCTTTGGATAATAATAGACTTTAAACTGGAATCAAGATATTCTGTAGGAGAAGACATCCTCCAGTTTAAAATCTAGTCTTATTCATGTGGCAGGGACAATTTGCTGCTCAGTAACTTCAGGGTCCTTGTCATGGTTCAAGCCCAGCCACAGGGCTGGCAGTATTGCAGTATTGCTTTAACTCCCAAGCTACATAGGACATAAAGTGATTATAGACACTTGATCCCCCCGATCGTATAGATCTCCATGCACAACAAAGAAATCACAGAAAATCACTGACTTGTGCTTCAATTCATCCACTTCCTCTCAGAGTTGATAAACACAATTAATGGAAAAATGGTTCACAAAAGGTCAATAATGGAAAACAGCCATTAAAACTCACCTGGTGGTTTTCCAGGGTAGGCAACTTTTCTTTTTCCTCTGAAATGCTGTCTTTTTTCCAACATTGTAATAGCAGTGGTCAAGTTGTTAACACTGACATGCTAAGCACATTTGTTTGCATACGCAGATAACACATAATGCTCCAGTAGTTGAGTTTTATTTATTTTACAGCAATGCTGAGTTTTGTGTTGGAGCAAATGTGATTGATTGAGATGCAGAGCAGCAGCTCTTGAAAAGTGTTGATTGCAGACTAATTTTCTTTATTTGGAGGGACACAACAACCTCACTGGCTTTACCATTAGTTGAGATCTAAATCGCATCACTCCTTCCAAGTCAGCTGAAGGTGGTTAGTTGGTATGGCTACAACTGTTCCAGCAGATAAAGATTCATGAAAAACAAAATGCATCTTGTAGAACTACACTGTAAGGAACAAGCTGAAGTTTATGTACTTGTGTGTTTGTTTCTTACTCAGGCCTATTGCAGTGCAGAAATTTATATGTACATTTTTCCATATTCTACTCCTAGATATTTTGGAGTGTGAGTATAGAGTTTGAAAACAGAGACTATTTTTTTATAGTAATGCTTGAGAAACTTGCTTTTGCAAACACAGGGAAAAACTACGGATATGCATAGAAATAAATTCTCAGCTGAGCAGTAATTTGAGAGGACAGCAAAGTAATGTGTCCTCCTTTTCTCTGTCTTGTTCACAAAAAGCCCCTGTGATGCCAGCTGGAAGATTTTGAAGCGAATGAAAAATGTTGATTCTGCCTTTCTTAGTAGGGCTCCAGTATTCAGGGTTGAAAGGTCCCTGGATGTAGGTCAGTAACACACACATAGCAAATTCTGCACCTCACTCTTAGAAGTTGTTAGGGGTGTTTTTGTATATACCATGTAGAGGCTGCTGCTAGATACACCACCCCCCTGGTAATTCATAACAGGAGCAGTGGAAATTGCCTGCCTGAATGAGAAGGGAGTGATTGTGCTTGAAGTGGTTGAGATTTTGTTTACAATGAGCAAATATGGTTATTGCATATAACACAGCTGTGTGGTGCTAGCATGCCTTTTGGATATAACTTTTCTATATTCAGTGTAATTTTGCTTATGCACAGTGTTGTATGAGACACAAAATGCATAAATCTATTTAATTTTGCGTGGAGGGCTCAATCTGTACAAGTGCTTTAAAATCATCTGGCAATGACTGAGTGAAAATGCTTCTAAAGGGATATTTTTTTTTATTTCTTCTTTCTCTTTTTGATAGGTTAGTTTGGGGTTTTGTGAACTTTCAGGGTGTGCATTTGTTTACGTTTCACTCCGGTTTATTGTTAATAAATTCTATCCCCAACAGTTTTGTCTCTACCTGAGTTGAAAACACAGCTCCCCGCTGTTCAGCCTGGCCTGCCTCTACAGAGGTAGTGTGTTTACTCAGTTGCAAAGCAGGCATGAACCACTCATTGTTTGTGGTCTCTCATGAGGAGAGCCCAGGCAAGTAGGATGCCACCAGTGACACTGGTTTGGTGTCAGAAGTATTTGTTGGAGGATTTAAGTGTGTAGAGGAAGACAACCAAGGAAGTGCTCTGGAGGAAAAACATTTCTGTGATGTGGAGGGACAGCGGTTCCTTGGTTTGGTTTTGAGTTGTTTCCTTTAAACAAAGTTCCACTACTCTTTATAAAACATGGTGGAGGTTATAGTGTAGAGATAAGAAGTGATGCATTGCATTCATGCACATCTTTGAGTAGTGGTAGCAGAAAAGCAAACAGGCTAGCTTCCTCCCAGGTAATTACCTGTATCAAGACTTACCTTTTAGCTTTGGGCTTGAATTCATCTTTGAGCCACAACTTCCTGGCAGTTTGGACCACCCTCACACTTGCTGGCAGTCTGTCAGTAATGGAACAAGTTCTTTCCCAAGAGACAAAATGTTGGAGAGCTGGGACGTACACCTTTCTCAGTGAGTGTAATCTAAATGAGGAGCAGGTGAGCCCTGTGGGCCCACTAAGCACAAGTAGGTGTGTGGGCATGGCTGACATAGAGGATGTAGAGGTAGCCTTACCAACCTCCACTGGTGGCGACCAAGTACCAAAATACCTCTGCAACTAAGCCATGTGGGCTTCTCCAGGCTATGCTGCACTTTCCTAACCTCTGCTATTCATATGAATTATAAAAGAAGTGGGGCTTTGGATAATTTATTGGTGGGTAAGAAACAGCAAGATGTTTCAAGGCAAACAAAACAGCCTTTAAGACCAGACTGGTCTGGCCAAGCTGCATGGGAATCTGCTGCTAATTAATAGATTTTAAAAAGAAGCCAGAAGTTCTGGGTGCAGAACGTAGAACATTGTCATACTACATTATCAGAACAGTAATTCTTTTAGCCTGGCACCTTGTTAGTGATTGGGCTCTGATGTTTCAAAGCAAGTTTATTCCCAGCTCCAGGCTGCTTTCTGCCCTGCAGTGGAAGGGCATTCTATTCAGTTACAGGATCATGATCCAAATTTCCACTCCCTAAGGATCTGATGCTTTCCAAAAAAATGAGTGGCACACCCTGTGGCATCTAACAACTTTCTGGAGCATGGCCTTTTTTTTCAAGTTCTCTCCGCAGTCCTTGGTATATGGTCTATTTCCAAGAAACTAAGGTAGTAGTTTACTGCAGTGAAAGTGAAAACACTTCACACGAACAGTAAGAAATCCAGGTGACAGCTTTAAGTTTGTTTTGTGCTTATCTTCTTCAAATATGGAAAATGCTGCTCTGATATGATATGAAGTCCACAGATTTCAGGAGTGTCAGTTACTTTGTTCACTCTGAGTGTGAGTAGCCTAGCACTATATTTAATTTAAAAAATAGTTTCCAGTATGCCTTGCTGGTTTTCATCTTGAAAGTCTTTAAAGTGCTACTTTATTTTGTTTATTTTTCTTTTAATGATGCTGAGAGCTAATTCTGCTGCATTAAAGAATAAAAAGGACAAATAAAACTCAGTGTATACCTTTAACATTAAGGTTTATTCTGCAGATGTTTAAGATGGCCTACATATTAAGCTGCAGTGCATAGCTACAAATGCTGAAGCCATCTGAGAATCAGATCACCTACTAGGGAATTTTAGGAGGTGAGGACTTCCCTCTACTGATCTCAAGGAAAAAATCTGTCCTTTGTAGATCCAGATTTCATTACAAATGCGTAGTTGTCCTCCTCTGAAGAGTGAGAAAGTTGAGCTAGCATGTGGATGGGATGTAAGTGCTGGAAATAGCAGCTCTGTGCCAAGTGATACAGTTCCTCATTTGGTCTGCCGTGTGCCGGTCTGACTGCCCTAGCCGTTGTCTGGATCCGGTTGACTGTTGGCAGAGGTTGAATGCTTCCTGAGAACAAATCACTTTATTGTTCATGTTTGCTCATGCACTGCCTTTTGGGAGCATGGTTCGTGTTGGTAGTAAGAAGCAGGGCCATCAACACCAAGTGAATTGTTTGTCAAGCAATGTGTCTCACTGAAAGTTTTGCCCTTTTCTCCAACTGCTTTCCCCTGGATTGAATTTGCAATATCCTAATGGAGTGGCTCCTGCTAAGCAGCTGACTTGTTCATTGTTTTTGCTGTTGTTAACTTGGCAGATTGTAGCCTACCATGATTTTCCACAAAACTGGCTCCTTTCTTTTTTCCTCCTTCTCCAAGTAAGCAGCTGGGAACTGACATGAGGCAGCTCTAGGACTTCAGGAAAACAGTTGTTTTGATTAAGCCCCCTACATCCTCAAGCTCTGAGGAAAAGTGGGCTGTTTGAAACAGCCAAAATTTCCATCCTGACTAACTGTACCAAAAGCTCCATGCCAGGGGACTCCTAGTCATGAGCCACCACCTCAGAGAGGGATCCACCGGCAAAGCACAGCAGCAGTTCTCAAGAGTCCCATCACCCCATATCCCAGCAGTACTGGCTGCAGCAGCCCATTTCGGCCCTTTCCTTTATAG
>NW_009919818.1:49865-67324 GCF_000696875.1 Nestor notabilis
TGTCTCTGCACAGATCCAGGGACGGAGACTGTCCAGAGCAACTGCACCAGTGTAGCCACACTGCAAGTGGGAGAAAATCGTGGATCGTCAGCCAGCACAACTGGTCCCATGGCTTATAGTCAACCTCAGTGTCTATGTGGATGAGGATATGAGCAGCGTAGCCCATAACTAAGGCTTTTAGGCCCTACCATGATACACAGTAACAGGAAGAAGAATTTGGCTTGCTTCTCCCAAAACTTAAAAATTGGTCAGGTTGAGTTCCAGTCACACGTATGTGGAGCTGACCTGAAGTTCAGTGCCATCTTCTCACTCAAATTCAGGACCTGACCATTGCAGAGCATGGCTCCCCATTTATACAGAATGGGAGAGAAATAATTTACTTTTGATTCATTTTCCAGAGATGAAAAACTTGGAGTAGCTAAATGGCTGTTTTCTGTACCATACCTTAAAACCTGAGTGTGCTTTGGGTTGGTACAAGGAGCAAGCATCCTAAGACTGTATTTCTCTCTAACCCTTGTTATCCTCCTGGCTCTGAAGATGTAGGTGTTGAGGATGCAGATTTTCACAAAGCCATGCTGAGCATTGCAGGAAGGTGGGTCTAAGTGACTGTGAACTACCACAGATCTTGCTGGGGCTTCTGAGGTTCTCTGAAGCCACATTTATGGCAGCTAAAGCAGAAGACAGTGGCATTAATTGTATGTCACTTCCCAGGTCACCCAGAAACGGCAGCAGTGAGAACCAATTTCATCTTGAATCCCAGCAGGGTGTCTTGGCTCCTGGGTCCTTGTCATGCGCAGGTCAAGGTTTTTGAACCAAAACCAACCCAGGTGATCTTACACCTCTCTGGTGACACATTTGCATCTGCAGAGTCCAATCTGAAAAAGAAATTTTTTTTCTGTATATCTCATTATTTTCATTACTTGTTACTGGCAAGATCGAAATACAGCCTGTATTTCAACCCAGTCTAGCTTCCCCTGCACAGCTGTGAGGAGGCAGCTAGCTTTCTGCAAGCTCCTCACTGGCAGCAGGGGATGGTTTGAGCCTTTGTGGAAAGTTGATAGTTTTGTTCAGGTGCCTGAAATAAGTTTCAAAAGGAATCTCAACACATGCATAAAAATCTGTCCCTTTATCCTGCAGCAGTGGCCTCTCTGAAGAGTGTCCTTGTAGTTTCCTGTCTCTGCTTCCTTCCCTCGCTCTGGTGTTTTTTGTTTGTGGAGGTTTACGACTTATTTCTTCCTACAATGGGAATTATTCCAATAGGCTGGATTGTGTTCATACATTACAGAGACGAAAGAGTCTTTGAAAACTGATCATCCCAGGCTGGAGCTCTCTGAAAATTAGCTGGATGTTTGGTGCTTGCTTTGCTGTAGCCCCTTTCCTTTCACCTGTACCACAGCTTCTTCCTGCAGCAGACCTGATCCCAAACGAGAGCTTTTCTGTCTTTTTATTATGCAAGAATCTCCTTCCTTTTGTGCTGGGTCTGATTAAAATCTCTCATTAACTTTACCTTCTGACTTCTGACCTTGATACTTTATGCAAAACCATTTCCTAATGAGAACAGTTTGGGGCAAGTCAGCCACGCAAGTGTTGCATTGCCAACAGTGAGACCTCTGGGCTTCATTATGGGCCTCTCAAACCATTCCTGGGCAATGGGAATGGGACAGTGTGTTGCTAGATGAACTGTCAGAATATGTTGCTTCTCTCTGCGAACACCCACAGCTGCACAGGGCAAAGCTGCCTTATCTTCTGTGAAGCTGGCTGGTCCTGCGGTTTGGCACAGCTACTGGTGCTGCCCATGTGTTTCTTTGAATGACCTTCCTCTGGGCTGTGAGTGTGGTTTGTACCAGGAATACCCTGTCCTTGCTAGAAAATCAGCTCCTGGGGAAATATGTCCTTGCTTAGGCACATTTGAGATAATGGAGAGGGTGTTATCGACACGGCCTTAGGGGTGTGTTGTGGGTTAACTCAGCCCTGCACAGCCACTTGATCACTCCCCTCTGTTGTGAAACAGAGCGTTTAGGATAGCTAAAAGAATCACTGTCAGAGATACTAATAAGAATAATTTTAATGGAAATTTATAAATGTGTGATTCAAAAGAATTCAATGGCAAGTATGTTGTTACATACAAAAGGAGATTGTGTCTGAATTGGTAATGATTTAATTGGATTGGATTAAAGCGATTTATACAAACGTGAATTGAAGTAATGTCTAGAGAAACCAAAGATACACGGGAATAAGGGAGACCCTCCTGTTGAGTCACAAGGTTCAGACTAGATCCCCTTGCTTCCTAAACTCCTGGCGGAGCCTTGGTAAGGTTGGACCTTGCCCTAGTCTCAGACTTGGACAGCGGTTTATGTCTAATAGAAATTAACTTTAAATTTAAACTTTAAATTCCTTAAAAGAAAATTGAGTAGAGGGGTTAAAGAGTAAGGGAAAATTAATCCGTTGTGTCACAAGATTCAGAGTGGGCACCCTTGCTTTCTAAACTTCCCCCCAGAGAAGAGCTGAATCCAGTTGTAGTCTCAGACCTGGTCAGTGGTTTGTGTTTAAAGAATGAAAGATAGGGAATGAAGAAATCCTCCCATTGAGTCATGAGGTTCAGTCTAGACCCCCTTGCTTTGGCTGGATCTAGACTTAGTCTCAGAATTGCTCAATGGTTTATGTCTAAGGATGACAAATGTAATTTAGCAGAAGTTTGTATTGTTACAATGAATCAAAAGATTTCTAAAACACTTGATTATTGAAGCTAATATACATGCACTTACAATTACGTACCTAAACTCGCACAACACAATCAGATGGGGATATATGGATATATAGATGTATTTACATATATACACATATGTATGTTAAAAATTTCCCTCGGATGCGGTGAAAAGTAGTATTTCTAATTATATCCTCACATTGGGCTTCTAAGCACTTCTCAGTGGGGAAAGGATTGAGAGTCAGTGAGCAACAGTAATGGCCCAGGCAGGTGGTCCCCCTATTTCATAAACTTTGAGAGTTTATGAACTCTGAGAGGCATCCTGCTCAGAGGGAGATCACGGGGTCACAGCATGCTGCAGTCCAGAGAGCTCAGAGGGGCTCTCTCTTGGGATGACTGTTTACAGGGCAGTAAGGTGACTGGCTTTAGTCAGTGTAAATTTTCATCATGGTATCATGTCTGTGCCAGGAGTGATTTAACATCTCAAAAAACTCCCCATACGGTAAGGGAGTATCCAGACCTTCCTGTTATCTGTGTGGTCCTTCCTGCGTTTGTTAGGCAATTAGAGTTAATGGTCAGGGGGGCACCCAGCCATCCAACTCCATGCATGTATGCAAAGACTAACAGGAATTCTTAGGAAAGCAGGTGGGTCCTGGAGAGAGTGAGGGGGACAAGCCACCACACACCCCTCAGTGGGATGCGGAGAGAAGCAGAAGGGTAAAAGTGAGAAAACTTGGAATTGAAATAAAGGCAGTTTAATAAATAAAGCAAAAGCTGTTTGTGCCAGCAAAGCAAAATAAGGAATTCATTCATTGCTTCTCATGGGCAGGCAGGTGTTTAGCCATTTCCAAGAAAGCAAGAACAGTTACATCATGCAGAACCATTATTTGGGAAGAAAGACAACATAGCTCCTTATTTCTCCCAGGTTTTATTGCTTAGTGTGATGGCACGTTGTCTGGGATATCCCTTTTGTCAGTTGAGATCATCTGTTCCTGCTCTGTCTCCTCCTAGCTCCTTGTGCATCCCTAGCCCACTCGCTGGCCAGGCAGCATGAGAAACAGATGTCCTTCATGCTGTGTAAGCAATAACCAAAACATCCCTGCCTTATCGGCACTATTTTGGTCCCAAATCCAGAACATAGCACCTTACTGGCCTCTATGCAGAAAATTAATTCTGTCCCAGCCACAGTCAGGACAGGGTGCATGCCAGTGCGTTGTGCTTTGCACAGAATTGGCCATAGCCTTCTATGAGGAGAAGGACAGTAAGACTTGGGAGGGGTGGTAGCTCTTCTGAGTCCAGCTGTGCACGAGAGGAACAGAGAGGATGGTGGCATGGGCTGGTGTAGGGCTGGAGCCCAGTTACTATACACAGACCCATTAGAGTAGAAACTGGGGTTTCCTGAACACATGGCGGGGTGGGATCTGAGAGGATGTGGCATACAACCCTGACAGGAGTGTGGGCTGTTGGTCATCAATTCCATCTCCAGGGAGTTCTTGGCAGGCACCTTTAAACCCTCAGTTCAGACAGGAGGGAAGGTTACCCAAAAGCCCTGAAGTAATGGGTACCAGGGATGGGGGTCTTTGTGCTTCCAGCTGTGAGCGACTCCAGAGGAGGATTTCCCCCCAACATCTCTGCTGTGTTGGTCATTCATACACATTGGTACACTGTGATGGATCAAAGAGAGAAAAACTGAACTGGTTCAGCAATGGTTCCTGCTCCTGCAGCAGTTCCAAATCAGGCTGTCGCTGCCTGACTGCCTGAGCTGTCGCAGGCTCCTTTCATAGCCCAGGCAGGATTATCAGTGGTTTTAAACATGAATGCACTGTTGCTATGCCCAGCTTTCCGTGCAGGCTTGTACTCTGAAACAAAAGGAAGGGGAAAGCAAAGACGTTAACATCCCTGGTTTGCTAATGTAACACCAGATAGACAAGAAAGTTGCATTTCAGCCTGGCTTATTACCCAGTGCCATTTGTATGCACAGATTCCCTTACAGCAGCTCAAATCTTCAGTTTGACCTGCATGCCTTTAATTGTATTGGCACCATTTAGTTTCTATTACACTCAGTGTGAAACTGAGGTTTTCCAGTTAAGGTAAGAACCAGAAATGGAAATTTCACTGCCACACCCATTTTCAGACCTTGAACATCAGGAATATGTTGAGAAATACCTCTGTGGCTCCAGCTCCGGGTGGTTGTCCCAAATGCAAATGTACCAGCTTTAGTGCCTCCTTGTTTTAACTCCTTCCAGCCTCTAGAGCTTTGCACCTGCCTCAGGGTAGACAGGGAGATTGCAAGAGACAGAGCAGGGGAGATGGGGGCTGCATCTGAGCCTTGCTGGAGTGCAGCAGCTGAAACTGGCCAGGGTTCTGAGTAGGAACACTGCAAAAATGTGGAGAATGAGTTCTAGGGATAGTCCTGTTTGTAATTTAATCCTTGTTATTTAATCTAAGGTTCCCATTTATTGATGGTAGGAGTGACTTTTGTGATCCCTTAGTGTTGTCACATGTGTTCTTACAGCAAGGCAAAGTGGTTTGTGCAGGATGAAGGCCCAAAGGGTTGCTCTATGCACGGGGAGGGTGCAGCTGGGAGACCTGCAGTGCTGCGCTTGGGGAGCTGCAGCTGCAGATTGCCTGGAAACTTGAAATGTTAACATGATCAGTACTAGCTTATGTTTATTTTCTTCTCCAGGCACAGTTTGAAGCTACTATTTGTGACCCTGAGGGGCAGAAATAGATTTTGTTTGTCAGGACAACCGTATGTCTCCCCCACTCGTGTAGTTCAGGGAGGGATAGCTCCTACATCCTATGAGGTTCACAGTGACATTGCAAAACTTCTGATCCTGCATCTATATAAACTTGGCCCACACTGTACCTGCATCAGCTAAGAGCTGTTACACAGGACCTGGCTTTTCCTCCACATCCACTGAACATGCAACCTATGCCAAAGGTTGGGGCTTTGTAAACCCAGCCCAGGTCTTTCCACCCACAGCTAATGGGGGGCAAAGTAAAAGTGAAGCATGTCTACTCCTTGCATGGACTAGTGCATCTACCTTTTGCTTGCAGCCTGAATTTTGCTTTTCCTGCCGCACTTCCTGCAGGGAAAATCTGGTCAGGTTTCTGCTGCTTCAGTGCATTTCCTGAGTATTACTCAGGCATTTTATTCCATCACAAAGGAGGGAGCAGGTTAGAGCTGTCTGGCCTAGTGGTGCAGAAACCAGTGACAAATAAAAGCTCCTTAAGTACAGTGTACATTCTTCTGCCCATCATCCACACATTTATCTGTTGCTCTTCCAGATTATTGAGAAAAGCCTCTGTGTCTGAAGTGTATTGGTTCTCCCTTTGCAAACAATGAAGAAGATAATTTTGCTGGCAGAGCTGCAGCTCTGCCCAAGGCTCTGCTGCTGGATGGCTGATCCCAAGGCCAACGGGAGCTGCAGACATACTGGCCTCAGCCCTGTGAGTGGATGGTGGGTTCCTCCAGATTGCTCCGGTGGCCTAGGACCCACCTGGGATGCAGGACCAGCCCAGGATGGAGCTGTCTGCAGTGGCATGAATTCCCTCCCCTGTGACCACCCCAGCACCCAGTGCCTGCAGGGATGGGGCATGGAAAATGTGCACTGGGCCTGGGGACTGGGTCCCTCTGGGCTCTAGGATGCCCAGGGGTATCCTTTTAAGCCTTATCCATGGGCTGTTCCCCTGCAGCTGCCATCACCCTCCTTCGGCATCATAACAACCTGGCACAGCTGCCATTACCCCCCAACAGTGGGTCTCATCCTCCCCCCACACTCTCTGGGCTGTGCTAAGGGAGTGATAGGATTCACCCCCCAACTCCTTAACAAAACCAGGCAATGGCAGAGGGACAACCAGAGAAGGAGGGATGGAATGGAATAAGTTTTGTTAGGTGGTGTTTCTGCCACAGCCTGATGCAGCAGCACTTGCTCTCTGCTCCAAAGCAGCTTGGCCCTGTGGGCTGCGCTCACTGCTGCACCATTCAGGCAGCTGGTGATGAGCCATGTCCTTCCCCTGCACTGGGGCTGTGGGACCACTTCCACTGGTCACAGGGCTCTCTGTGGCTGCTGGCGACTGGCAGTGGTGTCCACACACTCATGGCTTGATGTAATGGCCAGGAACAGAACTTTTGGGTGACCTTTCCCAGGCTAAGCACAGCTTGCAAAACCCTCATGGCTTGCTCTGGGCTTATAAAACTCAACTTCGTTTGTTGTGGAAGTTTCACTGGAGTTGGGAGCTGAAGAGGGACTTCACTGCTACCGAAACCTGGCAAACACCCAGAGGGGAGAGTGGCTGCGATGCACATCTCAGCCCTTCAGATACTGCATTCCTCCCAGGATTTCCAGACTTCACCTCTCTGTCTGTACTTCTGGAAGATAATAAACAAGCCTGGCCCCTGGGCAGCATCCTTCTGCTGTTCCCTGCCAAGAAGAGATGCCTGGGCAAGAGCAGAGGCTTGTCAGAGTCAGTAGCAAACCCTGGGTAGGGATTCCCTTTGAGCCTGGCTGCCTGCATCTTACAGTTCTTCAGCCAGGGTTGTAGGTTTTTCTCCTTTTTTCAGCCCTGTTCCCTAGCCCAGAGGGGGTTTGATGAGGTCCATGTGCTCCACAGGTGCAAGTCAATGCAGTTTCAGCAGCTTCGGACACCCTGTGATGCTCCCCAGGGTGTAAGGGTCAGCCACCTTGTCTGGTCTGTGCTGACATCTGTGATAATAATGACTTCCCTGGACAGATGGACACATGCACACACACATTTCTGCCTCTGTTGTAGAGGAGTTTGTGAGTTTGTGACACTTTTTCAGGTAGTTCGGGTATTGTGGCAAACTGAGCAGAAAATAGATCAGAAAATGCCACGAGAGGCAGGAAGGAAAGAGAAACAGGAGATACTTGTGCAATCTCATGCACAGGATTTCCCCTGGGTTTGTGCACACCCCTGCTGTGTCACCCATGGTCACAAGAGTTTACCTTTTTCTTTGTGTCCCTTGGGGTGTTACATGCCTTGCTGCAGAGGCTATGCCAGTGAAAAGCCCTGGTGTTAGGCTGTGGAAAACAGTACACCTGAGCCCCACCTGAGTCTGCAACACCATGCATGGACTTCTGCAGGCTCCAGTGCTTCACCCCAGGCCATGACACACATGTAGCCCTGCACAAGCAGGACCCGGTGCAGTGCAGGGGATGGTGCTGTCCCACTGGCAGCATGCTTCCAGCCTGCTCTCTGTGCAGCCCTGGCCCCAAGGAACTCCTGAACACTGTTTTTCCAGTGGCTCCTCCAAGGCAGGATTTTGCAGTGTTTCCAGGTGAAGGGGTGGTTTGTACAGTGGTGCCCACCCCACTGACAGCCAGGGGCCAGGGAACAGAGGAACCCCTTCTCTGCCCCTGTCCCTGTACAGCAGACAGAGCCCCGCTGTTGGTCAGAGGAAGTTTGGTGAGGGCAGAAGGGAGGAAAATGCTCCTGGCAGGTTTTATCTGTCAGAGCCAAGAACAGTCCCGTTAGGAGCTTGTGATCCTGTTTTTTTTTTCTTTTCTAATACATCTATTTATTTTTTTAGACTGCTGGCCATTGCTCAAAGGAACCCAGGCTGAGTCCATCCCAACCGGTTGACCGCTTGCTTGTGCCTCATCCTGGCCCTGATCATGCTGGTGAGAGCTTTGGCTCCTCAGCCATGAAAGCCGCTCTCTTAGCGAGGGTGTGGATGTCTCCCCTTGGCCAGGAGCCTATGCCGGCAGCAAGCGCTGGGGGGGAGCTTGGCACGCTGGCGCTGGGAAGACTGGGGCAGTGTTCAGGGCCGAGGGTTACTGAAAGGGCTCAGTGTGTGCTGAGCATGAGTCACCCGGGCTGGAGGGCAGCTGGAGCTACTGAAGGAGGGGCCAGCACCCCATGGAAAGGTGGTGAAATGAGTATAAATGGACTAGAGGCAGAAGGGCCTGAGGAAAGAGGTTTGAGGGACCCTTGTGTTGTACCTGGGTCAGTGCATGGGGTCAGGGATGGCAATGGGGAGGGTGCAGTGAAGGCTGGGTCCACCTGCGCCCCAGGTACATCACTTAACCTTCATGTGTCAAGCAAACGAAGCCTGGGGAAGGGCTGTGTGAACCCTAGAAAGCTTTGTGGGGTCCTCAAGATGGAAGGACCTTGTGCCACCCCCTGGTGCCCCAAGCACTGGCTTGCAAGGCAGGTGCTCCACCCTGGCTGGTGCAAAGCAGCCCTGGAGCTGCTGGTTTTCTTTGGCTATAGCTTAGGCTCAGTTTGGCTGTGTGCTTCCCAGTCTAGCTGATACACACCCAGGCAGCTGCTAGGCTGTGCCAGCCCCTTACGGTTCCACAACATCTCCTCCTGGTCCTCAGGGATGTCACCTGCTGTGGCAGGGCCATGAGGCAGCTTGTCCAATCTCCTGCATCTGACACTGCTGGTGCTTTGGTGTCATCCCCTAAAGGGAAGGTGGCTGTGGAGTTAGGACCTCCGCATCTGGCTGCATGTGAAGTAGGGATGGTTTTCTAGTTTGGATTGAACACAAGCATGCATGGGAAGGTTTGGGTCCATCATGTGTTCATGGAAGACACCAGCATGTGCGCAAAAGAGTAGAGGCTGGGGTTCAGCTTGCCCCCGTCCTCAAGCCACTGGGGACAGCAGGAAGCTGGGATTGGTGCAGAGGGGGTATATGCAGAAAGTGATCCAGTGGTGGCTGGTCAGGAGATGCATCTGAAGCAGATACACTTTTTAATGGGGTTTTAGCTGACTGAGCTGCAAAGGAGTTGACCTTTGTTGAGAACTTACACTAAGAAATTTCCTGCTAGCACAAATAACCACAGCCCAAAACCACAGGGTCTCACCAGCAGAGCAAATGGGGAGGGCGGCTGATGGAGTGTGCTGCCACACTCCTGTGCCTCTAGACCTGCAGAAAATCACTCCAGGGGCTGGGAATAATCTTATTGGCTTGCTGGCTGCTGTCCCAGGGGCAGTTCCTCCACCACACCTCTGGTTCATTGATCCGTGGGGCCCCAGAGCCAAACTCCACAGGCACGTGCCCCATGTTGACACCGCAAGCTGCTGGTGCCAGGGAATGTCCCTGCCACCTCACCCCAAAGACCTTTCCATCCTGCTCTTTCCATGCTGTCCAGCTCCCCATCCTTACTCACCTCTCCCTAATCCTGGACATATGTTCAAGGCTTTGGCCCTACACGGGTGACCTCTTAGGATGGTGCTTTTCTGTTCTGTTGTCACCAGTGGCAGCAGTAGGATGAGGGAAAGTAAAATACTATGGGGAGTACAGTGTGATGATATAAATGGGCTGGAAGGACCCCTGAGAGCCATCACTTTGTTCCTCCACCCTGCAGCAGGAGCCAATTTCCCATGATGAGGCAGGGACCAACCCAGCAGTGGTGTCTGGAGCCTCCCTGGACCAACATGCTAGAAGCATCAGAGCCGCGACAGAACCATCATCCTGACGGATGGCACAGGGCTGTAGCTGCGCTTGCTGTGAATCAGGGAAGGAGCTGGATCCATGCATTAGCTCACTGGCCATCTCAGCCCATAGCATTACTTCACTGTCGGGTGAACATCCCACCATGGAAACCAAACCTCAGGAATGCAACTGGGTGTGCCGGCTCTCTTCTCCTCTCCTGAGGGCTCTTGCATGGCTAAAATACTCCCAGGCTAGCAAACTGCTGTTGCCACCTCTCCCGCCAGCTCCCTGAGCTGGGCTGCGGAGCAATGTCCATGCAAGGGTCATCGCTGCACTGGGTGGGTGCCTGCTTGGGACTGGCACCATGGGTGCTGGGTGCTGCCCTTCTTTCTTGCACATGCAGAAGCAGGGATCTTTGCCATGGCCTTCGTCCAGTAGCCCGAGCCAAAGAGGGGGAAATTTGTATTCCGCATGCCCTCTTTCTCTTGCTGGACACGGACCCACCAGTGGCTGTAGCAGAGCCCAGGTTTTGGCACAGTCAAGAAGCAGCAGCCAGGTGATGATTAATGACGAGCAGAGGCACAGGCCAGGGATGTCTGAGTTGCCTCTGCCTCCCTCCTGAACCAGTTTGGCCAAAAAAGGCTAATGTGAGCGTTTCTGCATCTGCCAGCCCAGGAGGGGGCCCGGATACAGAGCAGGGTCTCGGCAGGCACTGCGCCGGGGCCGTATGTTTTTCCACTTGGGCTGGAGAGGGGCCGTGGGCAGGCAGCCGCCTAGCTCAGGTGACTCCTGAGCCGCCCTTTTCATCTGACTCATGGGAGACATGGTGAGCACTCTCCTACCCGATGGAAAACACGTCGCTCATAGCTCGTGGCTTCTGGGTCTGTGCCAGGCAGCAGGGCTTCCCAGGGCTGCGAGCGCAGCGTGCTGGCACCCTGAGCCTAGCCCAGGCTAGAGCTGGGAGAGCAGTTTCTGTCGGCTGATGCCCAACCAGTGCTTGTGTCTGTGTCTGGTTTGCAGGATGGTCAGGGTGGCAAGGCTGAGCAGGACAGGCCAATGGGCCCTGCAATGGGCAGGAGCACCTCTGCAGGCAGGTTCAGGGTTGGCATGGCATTGCTTTTCCAACCCAGCAACCTGGGAACATCTCCCTCCCGGTTCCCTCTCCTCCACTTTTGATCTTTGGGGCGGTTCTGGATGCAGACAGCAGGACAGGTCCTTCCCTTCCCCTCCCAAGGCCAAGCACACCAACATCTTCCCTTGTTTCTGAGTCTTGGCAGCACAAACACATCTCCCTTCTTAGCCTCATGTTCCCATTTCTCTAGGCTTTCTCCATCCTGTGTCTTCATGGGCTTGTTTTCTTTGCTGCCACAGGTTCACAAACCCAAACCTTGATGCTTTCTGTGTGAGACTGAATTGGGTGAGTAGAGAGGGGGAAACTGAGACACACTGGGGTAAGCACTTCTCGCAGGGGTGCACTGGGCTGGGAGATACAAGCCATGGCATCTTGTGTCCAACCATGAGACTGTTCACATCACTCCACAGAGGCAGCACCACAAGCTGTCTGGCTCCCCCCATGCCTGCTGCCAGAGCTACAGCATTGGGCTCCCCCTGCTCCTTTGGGAAGGGAAATGTTTTCCCTTTCCCCTCCCTTCCCTGCTTGCCAGTGTGAGTCTGGTTTCCCTGTGCACTGCCGCCAAGCGCCTCTGGAACCACTGGAAAATGCATAAAAAGCCTGGGCAAGGCTGCGGTGAGGGTTACTTGCAGTCACAGCTGGATCCAGCTGCTGATTTAAAGCAACAGCACAGCCACACTGGGGTCCCCAGGAGACCCAGGCATCCCAGGAGTGCAAATCCTCCAAGGAGAGGAGGCAGCATCTGTTCTGGGCAGCAGCTCCTAGGCTGAAGGGTGGCTTTTTCACAGGGGAAACTGAGGAAGGGGCAGCCCAAGCAGGGAAACCCTTGGGTAGATCCAGCCCCAGGGGTTTGCTTACCCAGGTTTGTTGAGTGCTTCCCCCTGCCCTGCTTCTGCGGCTCCTGGCACAAAGACCAGGGCGGTGCTTCCCTGCCAACCCTAGCTCACATCCCACCTGGGGTCACAGCTGCAACAGCATCAGCTCCACCAACACTATGCCACCATCCTGTCCCCTGCCTTTCCCCAAGCCCGTGTCACTCAGGTCTCACCCCATCGTCCTATACTGCAGCACTGTGGCTGTGGGGTCCATGTCCCCTTCCCATTGTGCTCTCATGGGGTGGCCTAGAGTCAGATTGGGGCTGCAGAGGGCAACAATGGCTTGGGGACCCCCCGGGGGGGGGGGCTGGGAGCAACCTGGTCTAGTGGAAGGGGTGGGCGCCCCCGGGGGGGGGGGGGGGGGGGTCTGGCCATGCCATTGCCCTGCAAAGTAACTTCTTTTGGAAAAAAATCACAGAAATCCCAGGGGGGTGATTCCAAGCAGAGCAGCAGACATTGCTTTTGGCTGTGGCTCGAGGTGTTTCAGCAGCCTCCGCTGTTGTGGTCCGAGGTGACAAGGCCGGTGGAGCTGGTGGGAAAGCCCAGTTTTGGGAAGGCAGAAAACCTCCTCCCTCCTCCATGCAGAAGCCACCACAGTCCCCATCTGGCTGAGGTGCTGGGATGGAAATGGCTGCAGGCACCTGGGGTTAATGGGTAAAATAACCCACCCTGTGCTCAGGGTCTGGTTTATGGCCCCGTAAAAGCTGGAGATGCCCAGGGAGCTTTCTGTGGGGTCGCTGTCTTTTATCACCTCCCACGTCAGATGTAGCCAGTAAATGTCATCTGCCCCAGCTTCCATGCTGGTGGTGTTCACTTAGCAATAAACCAGGGTAATAATTAATCCTAATTTGCCCAAGGGAACAAGGGTTGGGAACAGAGGTAGTGCTGGTCCCTGGTTGTGCCCCCAGCATTCCACGTGGCGACAGCGGGGATGGGTGAGTCTCCCAGGTTTATTCTCTACCTGCCAGCACAGCCCAAGCAGCATCACAAAAGGTGGTTAGAAAACAACTGTGCAGGGATAAAGCCACTTTCCCTGTCCTATCACATCCAGGATGTTTGCCTGCAAGTGACGTGCCTTGAGTCTGGCTCAGCTTAACAAACAGCAGCCTTGTCCTCCCTCCCCACCCCAGGGTACGTCACAGGTGAGCAGTTTGACGAATTAAAACCTAAATGTGTGACCACCCTCTGCTGCTAGTCTTGAGTTGGGCCGAGCCATTGGTCCTGCTCCAGGCACTCAAAGGTCTGGGAGGAGAAGGCTGGTTTGGGTGTCCTCACAGGTCACAGGGCAACAGGACCTTGGCTTGTGTGGGAAACCCAGCCTGGGGACTATGGCACTGGCACAAGGGGCCGGGAGGTGTGAGAGTTGCCGGGAGAAGAGACGAGCCTTTTTCTGTGTACATATAATTTGCTGGAATGGAAAGAAATCAGAAAACAACACAAACCCCCCATAGCAAAGAAACCAGGGCAGCTTTTCCCAGTGAAACAAAACCCAAACCATCGGGGGGAAAACACTGGCTGGGGCAACCTGCCACTAGCCAGTCCTCTGGGATTACACAAACTTCATAAAAAAAGATCACTTCTTTCTTTGTAATTTTTTTTTTTTAATAAAGCATTTTAGTTCATGTCTGCTTTGAAATGGAAAGAGGCTTCTTGCAATAAAAAAAGCATTGCGGTTTGCTTTGAGAACATCTGAATGAGCCACTTTGGCATCACCCCAGTCCTCACCCTTTCCCTTAGCCCAAATGATGCCACATAGTCCCGTTAGGTGCCAGCTCCAAAGCCTCGTGTCCCCACAGGTTGCTCGCCCCCATCTCCTGTGGTGGCACTGGGAGGGATGCTCAGGTGGGAGGTGAGTGTGTGGCACTGGTACCGGCTGTCTCCAAATGGGTCCTGGGGGCTGGGAGCACCCGGGTCCGGGGGGCTGGCAGCCACGGAGGTGGCTGGTGCCAGCAGGAGCTGATGTCATCACCTGATGATGTAATCTGTACATCATTTTCCCTTCTGCATCCCTGTACAATGCAACGATGATGTGCTAGAGCGTTATTTCTCGCAGGTCCCCTGCCAGGTCTCGCAGGATCATGGTGTCACCCACATTGTGCAAGGCAAAGGAGCCCAGCTTTTCCATGCCCAACTAGCACCTGCCACCCAAAAGCCTTTCTCCAGACACCTGCAGCTCTGCCAACTGTGCCAAAAAGGGACCTGGTGCCTCCAAATTTCAGTTTAATGGCTTAGACCTAAGAAATAAGGGTGCTGGGTGCTGCAGCGAAGGAGGGGCAGGGTGGCAGATCCAGGAATGGGCAGGAACAGCAGGGGTCTGCTGACAGATGGGTTTCCTCCTGGTGAAGTGCTGCTGCCCCTGGCTCCGATTTTGGGCAAACAATAAAAGTCAGGTTTCTCTTTTTCAGGTTTCACTCTCAGCAGAGGGGTTGCGGTTGCTCAGGTAAAACCTGTTTTGGCCAAGTGCTGGAAAGAGGCAAGGAGAAGGTGTGTGGAGGAGGACTTTTTTTTCCATTTTTTAAAAAGAAAACACTTTCAGTCTGGTTTAAACCTTCCTACTGCCTTTCTGCTTTCCCAGGGTGAATCTGGACAGCATGAAAACATGTTGTTTTGTCCTAAACTTAGGTTTGTCCTAAACTTTTCTATGTAATGATGAAACAAATGTAAAAAATGCTGCTTCATCTTAAGAGTCAGCCTTGAAACAGGAGCTGGTGGTGCCAGAGGTGCCTATGACAATGCTTATCTCTGTCATGACTAGCTCCAGACCTGACACTATTTGAGTATTTAATGTCTATCAAAAGTAAGGCTTTACACAGGCAGCACACCCCAGGTCTGCAGTGCTCTCACGCAGTGGGACATGCATCTTTCCACATAGGGTTAGGTGGGAGCAGGGTCTGCCTGCACAAATAACATCTGAGCCGAAACCCTGTGCAGCAGCACGGGAGCACCTGGGAAGTCCTTGCGCTCGGGCCACTTTCCTGCAGGGAAGCAGCCGTCGGAGAGGCAGGATCCTGAGAGCATGGCTGGAAGAACTCCCTGCCACAGGCTGCCAAGAGCCCTGCTCTCCCCACAGCAGAGCCACTTCCATGCTGGAGCAGCACAGCCCTTGGGCACACTGCACTGTGGCTGGCCCTGGGCTTGCCGGCTGGGCATGCTGATGCTGGGGTATCAGAGAGCCCCAGAAGTTTGTTGCACACCAACAGCATCTGGGTGTCACCTGTGTCTTCAGCATCTGCTCCAGTCTGTGCTCCCCATGGTGGGGATGCTGCTGCCATCCCTGTCCCTATCATGGTCCCAGGGCATGTCGCGAGGAGGAGATGGTGGCTGTGCTTTTGTGGCTTTGCTTCACATCCCTTTGTGACTGTGAAGGGGAGGTTCTCCAGTGCAGTCCCCCTCCACCAGGAAGCCCTCTTTGCACAGTGGGGTGAGTTCCCGGCCATGGGCCGGTGTGCACCTACAACCCCTGTGCTACAAGGATGAGTCCTTCTTACATCCCGCTCTTGTCAAGCTGATATCAGTGTCAAGGCTCTTCAGCATAGCCCTGACAGCCTTTCTCTGTGCCTCTCACGGCTAGTATTTTCTTGTGGCCATGAGTTCAGCAGATACAGACTTTTCCATGGGCAGTGGGAACAAACTATAAAGGAATCAGGGAAGGTCTGTAAGGACCTTTGGTGCTGATAAGGTTGTGGGGTGCTGCAGAACTAGTGCAGCCTGTTTGGGCAGTATTTTCTGGGGAGCTTTTACAGCCCCCAGGACACAGAGCTGCAGGGCATCTGGGAAAGTGATAAAGCTGAGATAAGGAGAGAGAAGCAGGTCTGGAGAAAGCTATGCAATTTTCCTCCCCAAACTGAGCTGCACTTGGGGTTTTCTTGGAGCAGGACCAAATGCTGCTTGAGTAGCAAAGGTTGTGTGGGTCCCACTGCATGTTCAGCCTCAGCAGAGAAGAGCCTTTCCCATGACAAGCACAGTGTGTCCCAGGGGTTGTGAGAGCTGTGGGAGAGCCTGACTCGTGTGAAATGTATAGGAGTTGCAGGGAAAGGGACTGGGATATCTCTGCTAGCCAGGAAAGTAAATATCCAAAGGATTTCCTGAAAGCTTCCCAGCCTGGCTTCATGGTTGATGTGAGTGGCTGGTGGGGATGGGAGGATGACAAAAAGGGAGACATCACAGAAATAACGGGACTTATTTTCATGGCTGAAAAAGATCCTCAACTGAAATGCTACACTTAACAGGAAAGGAAGGTCTGTGCTCAGCTTATCAATGGGCAGTGGGATGTCCCATGTTGATATGGCTGCAGCAGCTGGTGAAACACAGCTTCAAACCAGGGCTAAAAGAGGAGTTGGAAGGACACCTCATCTTTCTGTGGTGCTGGTGGAATTTGACCCATGAGACAGGTCCTGGCATGCCAAGCAGGCATCTTCCTGCTGTAGCAACCCTTCATCTTGACTCCCTGTACTCCCTGGGAGATGTGTGGGTCCAGGACAGAGCGTGGGTGCCCGCTGAGGTGGGAGTCCTGGGCAGAGTGTTGGTCCCTGACAAGGTGTGGATCCTGAAGTGAGATGTGGGGTCCCAGGAGAGGTGGGTGTCCAAGGAGAGGTGGGGATCCTGGGTCAGAAGTGGGTCCCAGGGGATGTGGGGCTTCATCACTCCAGGAATCCTAAACCATGCTGTGCACAGTGGCAAAGCTGGGATGTCAGATCTCAGTGTCCCCATGAGAAACAGCAGTTGGGCCTCAGCTCCCTTTTGGGATTCATCCCCAAAGTAACCTGCATGTGAAGGGGGCAGCAGCAAAGACCCGTATTCCTTTTCCAGAGATCAAATCCCAGCTGCCAAAAGCACCTCTTCTGGTGACCACTGAGATCCCCTTCCCATAACTGGTATCCTTTGTAATTAACGGCTGTGAGGCAGGGCGAAGCACCCCAGAGATGGCACTGTGCCCTGGCTGCAGAAGACCCTTCAGGGTGCTGGGGTTGGACATTCCCCACCCCGAGCTCCCAGCTCCTGATGGGGGTCCCACCAGCAGCAGGGACGGTCTCCAGGGGGAATCGTGGGGTGTGGCCCTTAAACCCCTTCCCCTGACAGCACTGGGCTCTCTGCCTGCTGATGAGGCTGGGGGTGATGGAGGGGCAGGGCAAGAGTTAACCTACCTGCTCTGCCATCGCTCTTGGCTCCACCTCGGAGAGGGAGGGAATGGAAAAGCGAAAAAGTAGGGGAGGGGGGAAGAGAAAAAAAGAGGAGAAGGAGGAAGAGGAAGAGGGCAGAGAGAAGTGCCCGGACCGCGGGCAGCCCCGGCCAGCAAGCGGAGCGGCCGCCCAGTCCCACTCCCAGCATGTTCCAGTGGTGAGT
>NW_009919819.1:0-7262 GCF_000696875.1 Nestor notabilis
GTTGGCACAGCCAGAATCTTCACATCTCATGACCCAAAAGGATCCCTACTAAGACATGTGACAATGGTACCATCTGAGTTAATATGCATTTCCAATTGGTGTCACTGTTTTCCCACCAAGTCAAAGTCTGAAGAAAGGATGACGATGCCTACAGGAAAAAAAAATAACGAAACAAAAGAAACTAAATCTTATTTACTGTGGAAATTGCATGTTTTAGCTGTGTTACAGCCATTTCTGAAACACTTTAAGAGTGGGGTTAATTCCAGAAACCCCAGCAAAGTTCTTGTCTCTGTTGCTGACTGTCAGTGCTGTAACACAATGGTGAGCATACAAATCACATCTTTACTGAAGTGCATGTAGCCCTTGTCCCACATCAGGAAAGCAAGGAAATTGTGAGTATCATGTGACAGTGTGTTATGAACAAAGGCCTTTTTCTTTTCTGAGTCCTTTTTGTCCATCCTTGAGATGGGTAGGGTCTTTTACCATCTCTGTCCATACAGTTTTTTTGTGTCTGTATATGCTGCACCAGTGCTGCCAAGTGAAGCAGAGAGTTGCTCACATCTAAATATGGTGATGTGCGCAATTCCAGCTCAACAAGCAAGAAGGGTATTTTAATCCTTTAAGTACAGCTGCCTGATCTTCTCTAGGGGAGAGCAGCAAAATGTGTGAGATCTTCCTTTGGCCTGTAAGGGGAAGTTACTTTCCTTCGTATTGCCTCTGAAATACAGCACCACAAACAGTGTTGGGATAGAATATAACATAACATAACAAACCAAAACAGAACAGAGTAGTAGTATTTGAGTTGTAAGGGACCTAAACTGATCATCTAGTCCAACTGACTGACCACTTCAGGGTTGACCAAAAGTTAACGTATATTTTTATGGGCATTTTATAAATGTCTGGTATACACTGACAGGCGTGGGGCATCGACCACCTCTCTAGGAAGCTTGTTCCAGTGTTTGACAACCCTATCAGGAAATAATGTCTAGTCTAAATCTTCCCTGGCACGGCTTTGAACTGTTCTCTATCATGGATGGGATAATCACCTATTTTGGGTCTCTCCTTGCCTGATTTGTACTTATACCCAGAGGCAGAGTTTTTTTCTATGAACTTGTTAGATTTCCGGCCATTAATGATTCTCCAATGTCTCTATCTATCCAGATTCCTCTGCATGGCATGTTGACACTCAAGAGAGTCAACTCCACCTCCCAATTTAGCATCATTAGAAGAGTTGCTAATGATCTATTATTTAACTCCTGCATCTAGATCACTGATAAATACATTGAAAAGCCCTGGGCCTAGAACTGAACCATGAGGAGCACCACTGCTACCTGTCACCAGCCAGATTTAGCCCATTTACTTCAGCCTTTCAAGCCCTGCCCTTCAGCCAGTTCTTTAACCAGGTCACTGTGAACCCAGTCAGTTCACAGGTGACCTTATCATAAGCAAAACTTTCCCCAGGGAACCCATATTGACTATATACGATGACTGCATTGTTCTTTAAATGCTTTTCAGTAGTACCCACTATGGTCTCATCCATGATTTTTGCAGGAGCTATGGTGAGACCAACAGGTCTGTAGTTGCCTGTATCTTTCCTCATGCCTTTCTTGCAGACTGGAAGAACATTGGGTAGGTTCCAGTCACCAGCGATGTCCCCAGACTCCTGACACCTTGGGTAGGTGATCAAAAAGGGTCCTGCTGTAGCTTCTGCCATCTCCTCAGTGCTTTGGGCTGAACCCTATCAGGTCCCATGGACTTTTGTCCATACAGCTGATACAGCTGGTCCATAAATGGAGTCACTCAGTGTTCTCACACTTGTGGTCCTCTGTCTCAGGGGACCAGGCAGTCCTAGGGACTAACAATTTAATTAAAAAGTGAGGCAAGAAAGGCATTGAACACCTCTGGCTCTTTTTTGTCCCTGTTAGTCAGGGTGTGGTCTTCTTCGATGAGTACCAGTCTAATGTTTTCTTTGAAACTCCTCTTGCTATGAACATACTTAAAAAGTCATTCTTCTTGTCTTACACAACACTGGCCAGTTTCAACTCTGATCGAGTTTTGGCCTTCCGTGTCTTCTTCCTAGATATATGAACCACAGCTCTGTAAGCTTCCTGCATATCCTGAACTTGCTTGCAGAGATCATACAATTTCTTCTTCCTCTGGAGCTCCACAAGGACTTCCCTATTTGGCCAATTTTCTGACCTGCATGCTTGACTTTTGGCACAATGGAATTGCCTTCTAATAGACTGTAATCATACAGAGTTGTAAGAACATTTTCCCTGTCCTATGGTGGACAGACTGGAAGAACATTGGCTAGCTGCCAATTCTGAAGGTAGAATTGAGATGAACTCAGAAAAGACACATTGGATTTGGTCTTGTCAGTACTGTTCCCAAATTCAGAGGCTTCATGATGGGAATGAAAAGGTGTCCTGTTACGATTTTCTGGTCTTTTTCTTAGAGTATTTGCATTCTCCTTTCTGGTTTTTTTTGGGGTTTGTTTTTTGGGTTTTTTTTTATTTCCTTCTACTCTGCAAACTGTATTTGAACATTTTCTTGCCTCTTCCTCTTAAGAAGGACTCTCTCACCCATGTATAATAACAGATTGTTTGAATGAAGGCAGTATGGCACGGCATATTTGGAAACCCTCATGCTGGGTTGTGCTGCAGTTATAAACTGTGTTGTTGTAATGCAGGAGACCCTCATCTGTAAAAGCAAAATAAAGTGAACACCCGAATGTTTTGTGTGGAGCCAGTTGTCTTTGTAGAGTTGTTCTTTCTGGGAAAGCTCTGTCACAGTTTCTAAAGGGTCAGGAGTGTTTTTCCCATGTTGTCCCTTGGCTGACGTAATGTTGAGTGGGTACAATTCTTGAGTTGGGAGATGCTGCCAGCAGAGCCTTCAGGAATGTTGTGGGGAGCAGGGAATTGCTGGTAGGCCTCTACAGGTCTTCTCAGTACTGACAACATGTGTGACAGGGCACTGTTGTATCCAGATTGGGGTAAGACGTACCTCAACCTCCTGGGGGACCTGTGTGTGCAAAGACCTCTACAAAAGAGGCATATGGGGAGAGCGACCTTCCCAACTCTCCTGGCAGCTCCAGCTGCAGATGGTAACTGAGGCTTTCAAGCACCATGTGTTTGTGACACTAAATGTATAGGAATTTCAGAAGGTAGATGTCACAAAGACAGCATCCCTGTTCCTTTGGTAAAAGTTTGGGGGAGCTCCAGGAGGTGGGCATTTGGTGAGCAAAAACAGCGACCAGGAAGAAGCTTTGCTCTTGAGAAATGTGGAGGATTACAGTCTCCCTTCCACAAGGTCCTAATAAAAATGTAGCTCCTGAGGACAGGCTGTTGTAGTGGTGTTGACCAGAGGACCATTGTACAACAAGGACTGAGTGATCCACTGTCCAGTTGATCTTGGAAGGCACAGGCTTAGGTCATCCTGTGTTATGTTCTATGGCATAAATCCCTGTTCCATAGCCAGCTCATGTTAACTGAGGAACTGGCAGGCAGGTCCCATTTGTTACTGGTGAGAAAGCCACTTGCAAGCAAGGAACCAGCATCTCCTGGTGTAAAAATACAGCTTCTCAGGTTGTTCCAGCTGGAGGGTCTGGTTGCTTGATGCAGTGCATAACCCGAGGATTTATCACCTGGCAACGAGACAGGAAATGTTCTTTTCTGCACTGGAGAACCTGCACGAAGTGCTGAGGTTTCCTGAGGGGCTCATCAGAAGTACCCCTTAGGATGGATAACTTCTTAGTTCAGGTAAGAGGCAGTCTTAGCAGAAGAGATGCATTTCTGGACCTGTTGGTCACCAACGCAAGCAAGCTAATCCGAGACATCAAGATTGAAGACAGTCTGGGTTGCAGTGGTCACACGCTGGTTGGTTTCACAATCTTGAGGGGTATAGGTCAGGTGAAGAGTAAAATCATGTCCCTATATTTTAGGAAAACATACTTCCCACTGTTCAAGGGGTTAGTCACCCTCAAAAACTACCCTCAGGGACAAAAGAGCATAATAGACCTGACAGATCTTTAAGGGCACTTTCCACAGAGTGCAAGACCTCTCAATCCCCACGCATAAGAAATCTGCCTGCAATGGGGCCCAGTTGTATCCAGACTGGGGCACCCTGGCCCCTACCCTCCCAGGGGACCTGGATGTGTAAAGACATCTACAAAGCAGGGAGGTTGGGGGAGTGATCTTCCAAACCAGGACGGAAGGTAAGGAATGAAAGTCAAGAGACTGACATGGCTGAGTAAAGACTTGCCAGTCAAACTAAAGGGCAAGAAGGAAATGCACAGGCAGTAGAAGCTGGGATAGGTATCCTGGGAAGAGTCTAGGGAAGCTATCTGGTTGTATAGGGAATCAGGAAGGCCAAGGCATGGCTGAAGTTGAACTTTTCAAGGGATGTAAAGAATAGTGTGAAGGGCTTCTACAGAGGGAGCAAAGTCCTTCCCCTGCTGCTGTAAGAGAAGATCAGGTTTGAGACCACCAGAGGAACTGGAACATACATAAGTGTATGGGACTCGATGAGAGGAATCTCAAGATTCTGAGAGAATTGGCTGATATAGTTGCCAACCCACTCTCCATGATATTTCAAAAGTCATGGCAGGCAGGTGAAGTCCCTGGTGACTACAAAAAGGGAAATATCACACCCATTTTAAAAAGATTTGAAAGGAGGACCCTGGGAACTAGTGACCTCAATCTCACCTCTGTGCCTTGGAAGATCATGGAACAGATCCTCCTAGAAGATGTGTTAAAGCATATGGAGGACAGGGAAGTGATTCGAGACAGCCAGCATGGTTTCACCAAGGGCAAACCTTGCCTGACCAGCCTAGTGGCCTTCCATGACAGAGTGACTACATCAGTGAGCAAGGGAATGTACTTACCTGGACTTCTGTGAGGTCTTTGATACAGTCCTCCACAACATTCTTCTCTCTAATTGGAGATTGGTGGATTTGATGGATGGACTATTTAGTGGATGAGAAATTGGCTGGATATTCTACAGCATAATGTCCAGATGGAAATCAGTGATGAGTGGTGTGCCTCTGGGGTCCGTATGGGGACCAGTACTGTTTAATATCTTTATCAGTAACACAGACAGTGGGATCAAATGCACCCTCAGCATATTTGCAGATGACACCAGAATTGATGGTGTAGTTCGTACACCTGAGGGACAGGGTGCCATTCAGAGGCAGCTGAACAAGCTCGAGGGGTGGGTGCAGGTGAATGTCATGGTGTTTAACAAGGCCAAGTCCTGCACCTGAGTCAGGGTGTGGCAGGTATACCGGCCCTGATAAAAGCCTTGACAAGGACATGGAAAAAGCCTATGGAAGCAGCCTATGGAAGCTTCCTCCTGCTGATGAAGGCCTGGGAGAGCTTCCTGCATGCTCAGCTCTTGTTCCATGCACATGGCGGCAAGCACAGGGGTGAGGAAGTTGGGGTCCTGAGACAATGAGGGGCTATATGACCATCTATGGCCATGGGTCAGGTTCAGCCAAGGTATGAAAGGAGCCCCTGGTGCAGCCAGTTTGATTTGACCCTCCTCAGAGCAGTGGTCTGCAGTCTGGGGCTCTTCCCTTTGGTCAGGACACCATCCAAGGTAACTCCTTGTGGTTGAGAGCCCTCCATTTTTAGGTGAGTGATAGCACATTTTGGATCATTCGGCTGTAAAGATTAAGAATTGGCAGTGTAGCGATGAATCCATGTGACATCTTGAATCTGTAGTTAATGTGGCTGGAACTTTAATTAAATTCGAATAATACATTTTGTTTAGACTCGATTTATTGGTTCTGTGACACGGGGCAACCTCCAGAATCAATACAGGCTGGGGAATGAAGGGGTTGAGAGCAGCCCTGCAGAGAAGGACTTGGGGGTACTGATGGCTGAAAAGGTGGACATGAGCCAGCGATACACTCTCACAGCCAAGAAAGACAACCATATCCTTGGCTGAATTAGCAGCAGCATGGCCAGCAGGTCGAGGGAGATGGTTCTGCCCTTCTGCTCTTCCCTGGTGGGACTGCACCTGGAGCGTCACATCCAGCTCTGGGGATACATTATTGTGGCCTTCCAATAATTCAAGGGAGCTTGTGAGAAAGATGGGGACATACCTTTTGTAGGGCCTGTTGTGATAGGACAAGGATGAATAGATTTAAACTAAAAGAGGGTAGATTCAGACTAGATATAAGGAAGAAATTGTTTACAATGTAGGTGGTGAAACACTAGAACAAGTTGCCCAGCAAGGTGGCAAATGCCCCATGCCTGAAGATATTCAAGACCAGGTTGGACAGGGCTTTGAGCAACCTGGTCTAGTGAAAGGTGTTCCTGCCCATGTCAGGGGGGTGGAACTAGTTGACCTTTAAAGATCCTTTCCAACTCACATCATTCTGTGATTCTATTCTATCGTTCAGTAATTCTATGAAGCAATGCAGTGGGTAGGACTTGTCGGAGAGACTATCCTGAATGCAGGCATGTCCGTGAATCTGTAAGCACTGTTACCAGGGGTAATAGCAAGCGCTGCTGGCTGAGAAGTGGATAGCCGGTGAGGAGAGCCGCTTACCCACGCCGCAGAGCTGCAGTTGCTGTCTGCGGCTCCGAGTGTCGCTGTTGGCTCACGATGGACCGAAAAGAGGGCGGTGGCTGCCTGAGCAGAGGCGAGAGAGCCGCGGGGGTGCAAGATCCGAGTCCCAGAGACGAGCTGTGGGAGCGGTACAAACCGAGCTGTTAGGAAGAGGGCTAGGCGGAAGGAGCGCAGCGACAGCGGTGACCCGCGAGCAGCTTCGGTGGGTGCTGCCGAGCTTTGAAATGGCGGAGAGAGGAATGGGCTGGAGCCGGCGAGAGCGAGCGCTGCTGTGGACCATTCTGGTGGCGGCGTGGGACGCGGCGTGGGGGCAGCTGCGCTATTCGGTTCCCGAGGAGCTGCCCAAGGGCTCGTTCGTGGGCGACGTGGCCAAGGACTTGGGGCTGGAGCTGCCGGCGCTCCGCGACCGCGGTGTCCGCCTCTTGGACAGAGGTAGGACGCAGTATTTCGCTTTGCACGGGAAGACGGGCCATTTGGTGACGGCGGAGAGGCTAGACAGGGAGCAGCTGTGCCGGCTGGTGGAGAAATGCGTGCTGCGCTGTGAGGTGATCGTGGAAGGGAAAATGAAGTTTTATGAAATCGAAGTGGAGATCATAGACATTAACGACAACGCGCCAAGCTTCCAAGAAATGGAGCTGGAGGAGACAATGAGCGAGATGACAGCCGTGGGGGCACGGTTTCCCCTCGCC
>NW_009919820.1:0-44844 GCF_000696875.1 Nestor notabilis
GGAGGTTTAGACTGGATGTTAGGAAAACTTATTTCACCCAAAGGGTAGTCAGTCATTGGAACAGGCTGCCCAGGGAAGTGGTTGGATCCCTGGAAGTGTTCCAAAAACATGTAGATAAGGCCCTTAGTGACATGGTTTAGTGGTGGTCTTGGCAGTCCTGGGGTAATAGTTGGATTTGATGATGTTAAAGGTCTTTTCCAACCTAGCTGATTCTGTGATTCAGCTTGGGATTAATTCTTGATAAGAAAGTGTGGGCTTTCTTTGGAGCCTGGAATTTTGACTATTTGTATCAAGGCCTTGCCATGGCAGTCCGTTCTGCAGGAAAGAGTACGATACAGTAGCTGGTGTGTAGCTGCTTCATTTCAAGTGCAAGATTTAGTCCACTTATCTTTACCCATGTGTAATACAATGCTGATGCAACCATCTGGGTAGACAAATGCTAAAAAACTTCTTCAGATTTGTCCCTTTACTGCTTTCTGTCTCTAAATGGACTTTGTAGTTATAATCTGGTTCTATGAAAATGGAGACTAGTCTACACTTGGGTTTCAGGGTACATGTTCCCATCCTCACAGAAATTATTGAAAAGGTTACACAGTTTTAGAGAAAGGAAATTAAAGAGAACTGGAGATTTGTGGCCTTCAGGTCACTTTTAAGCGTGCTGCAGAAGAATCTATATCACTAGCTTTATTTTGATTCTTGTATATTTTACTCATCTCAAGATACTCTTATTGTCAACTTCAGATTAGTTTCTAAAATCAATATACAGAACATGGATGAAGTTGTGTAACTTCCAGACATTCCAGTAATGGAAGAAAGCCTCTGTTAGATTTGTTAGAAAGAAAGGAAATTGAAGTGTTGCTGAAGAGTTTTGAGTTCAAAGTCCACAAGCTAAAAAATGGCTTAAAAAAATCTCAGCAAGAGAAAACTTACGGAGTTTTGTCAGTTTTCGTACATTAAAATGTGTTTTAATGTACCAGAATGTTTTAACTCATTGCAACAATATATTCAAAATACAGCCTTACTCTTTTAAAGTCCACATAAACCTGCCCCCTTCACATTTAGACTATTTGTAAAGCTATGTTTTTAATGAAGAAATACCTCCAGTTGTTAAATTGCTCAAGCACTTGAATATCTTCACCCAGATTTTTTACAATGAGGGTGATGAGACACCAGAACATGTTGCCCAGAGGAGTTGTGGATGCCCCCTCTCTGGAAGTGTTTAAGGCCAGATTGGATGCGGCTGCCTCTTCTAGTGGACGTCTGTGGCAGGGAGGTTGGTCTAGATGGTCTTTAGAAGTGCCTTCCAACCCAAACCGTTGTATGATTCTGTACCAGGAATTGTTTTCCTGTTTTACTGAGAGGACAGGAACTAAAATTAAGCTACTTGGAACAAAAAAAAAAACCCCACAAAAAACCAAAACCTCCAGCAAAACAAACAAACAAAAAAACCCCAACCCAAACCTTTCAGTTAGTGGCTTTCAAACAGGCTGTTTGTGTTTCCAGGTCACTTGGCTTCTCTACCCTGTCCAGGTATAAGTGTCTGTTTCGCCTGCTCCTCTGCTCTTCAGAAAGATCTCTGTGTTGCTGTATCTCATATATCTGCTTTATTCTAAGAGAAAGGATATATGCAAAGTTTTAGGCAGCAGGTCCAAACACAGTGGAATGCTTGAAGGAAGTATTTTTTTAAAGGAAAAGAGGGGGGAGAAGACTGTAACTGAGTACATTTTAATGAAGGTGAATCCTTTTAATGCATCTGATTGATACCAGTTTAGTCCTTCTCTTACTCACACCAGCAAGTTACTCTGCCTTCTGTGTTCTCCTGGTTGTAGTGGTGGGTCATGAGATCCATGTACTACTCATGTGAGAAGCTACACATACATAAAGAGATCCACTTCTGAAATCCTGCGTATGCTGTGTGTTTATGGTTTCACTGCTGTCTGGAAGGCCTGATGATAAACATACATCTATGATGACAACCTTAATGACTGAACGATTACTATTTTCTAAGCAAATGTAGAACTCATTTTTCTCAGACTTCCAATCAGGATACAAATAACCATACCTTCGTCCTTTAACAACTCACATTGGAGATGAAATGAAAATTTACTTTAGGGATTTTTATATTAATTTTACTGTTTTCTGTATTACTCCCTTCTAAACTGTCCCTTTTCCTTGAAAATCGATATACTCTGGAAGCCAGTATCAGTCTGTGTAGAACCATCTTCTGCAGGTGTTTAAGCTGAAGTGCCTCCTATTGATTTTATTCCTACTGACATATACTAGGATACTATTAGATACAGGGTAGGGCAATTTACGTTACATCTGACCTTAGTTACAAGATGCCAAGCATCTTAAGTCATGGAGTGTTTCCATTTAAAGACTGGGTGAATTATTAGTTGTGAATGGATCTAAAATGTGCTACATGGATCCTTGGATCCATGGGTTTTGCCATTTATGGTGATTAGATAGTGTTAATGAAGCCCATATAGACTTGGCTTAAAGATTAGCTGTTTTTTAATCAGTTAGATAACTTTCTCCTAGGTGATTGACCATGAAAGTCAGAGCTGATGATAGCTGACAACAAATTCTTAACTTATGGATTCTTTTCCTGTTGAAGATAAGATATAGATGTTCTACTATCCCAAATTCTGTTTTGATTGAAAGGAAGCAGAGTTTAGGAGTTGACTGCTGCTCTTATTCCTTTGTTACCTCTCTGGTGCTTCAGAATTAGCAACTGCCGTTAGCAGCTGTACCTTGAGCAGCTGGTACGGTCTCCTCCAGTGGTCACGTGGAAAGGAGGATTGGACACTCTCTCTAAGGCTCATGTAGCTTAGGAATTAACTGTGCTCTGTTTGTTGATTTCTCCAGTTCAGAGCCAACATACAGTTGTCTGCATGTTGCAGAGAAACCACAGGATGAAGCCACTTGCTGATGTTATGTATTTATTGATAGGATTCAGCTAAATGGATTATCTCCACCTACTTCTTGAAAGAATGCATATTTAAAGCCTGAAGTTTGGCAAAGCAGTTTAGAAATCTATATTAAAAATACATAGCATGATTACTGACTTAGTATATTTTTTTTAAGAATTATTTCATATTTAAATGAGTTCCTTATACAAAAAATAGTTTTTATCGAAGTTATTTTTTCTAGAATTTGTCTGTTATAGAGCTGACTGAAATTCATAAGCTGTGTAGCTGTGTATTCTATGAGGGGTTATTTTGTATCCCGGCAAAAGATGCAGGAGCAAGGACCAGGACCTCTTAATTTTCACATGAAGAACTTGGTTTCAAGTATAATCCAAAAGAACTATGCTGTTTTACTAATATGATACTCTTTGAAGTGTGACGTTTTTGTCAGATGAATTAAGACTGATAAAGATTTCTCCCTTGCTTAGAGGTAGACTTTACAAGTAAACCTAGTTAAGGTAGGAATTCCTTTGGAGACTGCTGTGGCCTGGGTCCTCTGGGAGAGAACCAGCAAATTCTGCCACATTGCTGTGACACTGAGGTCGAAAAATTCTGCCTAAGGGGCTTCCAAAGTACGTGATGCATTTGCTTCTAGCCAGGCACCTAACACTGGTCAGATGAACCAGGATACTTAACCTCTCTTAGCTTTTAAACATCTAAACTTGGGGAAGATGTGTTTCATCCACTAGGCCCTCTTCACCAGGTCCAGCCTTAAATTGTGCCTGGTGAGCTGTTTCATTAGCTCTCCTTAGTCTCCAGGTCATGGTTCCTTGTCCAGATAGTGTAAGCCCCTGGAAGCTCATTGCTCAAGTAGAAGTCCAAAATTGCTTTATTGTAAGCCATTTCAGAATGTGTCTGAATGTATAAACAGTATTAAGGCTTCACCTGAACAAGTTGTGTCACCAAACATAACTATGGCCTGTTGATTATTTTCTGTTGCATTGTAGTAGGCGAAACGCTTGCAGTGGAACTTCCACAGCATCAATCTACTTCCTGCAGACATGGGTAGAGGTTAGGGGCAGGCACACATAAACATGGAAGTAGAATATCTTGTTGGTCAAAAATACAAAGTACTGATATATTCTCTTGTCGAGGTAAGAGTTAGCTTGAAGGGTAAAATGGGAAATACAGGAAAACAGAGATCTACATTTCCTGTAGTTTTCCATCTGCTTTATGTTTTAAGGAAGCTTTCTGTACCTAAAGAATCACATCTTTTGAGTTCGTTTAATATCGCTGCAGATGCCAGTGACATTCTGTAGTACAGGCAGAAAGTGGTTTGTGTTGATCAGAGTTTTGAACAAACAAAACATTTGTTGCTGAATAGCACTTTGGTGAGATGTGGACAAATGGCAATTCATAAGCATCATAAAAGTATTTCACAGTGACACCAAACAGCCATCAAGTTTTGTCTATAATGAATTGGGTTGGCACAAATCAGCAATGAACTAGACTGTAAGAGTGGTTTTTTTAATCAGCTCTTAAGCCATTTGGCAAATGAAGGAAGCTGAAGCTGGGTGAAGGTGCTGAAATAAAATATCCAGGATGTCTAGGACTCTGTTGTCTCAAATACACAATAATAAAACATTACGTGTGTTCCATCTATTGTGATGAATTCCTATTGTAGGGATTGTTGCCATTGCAGATTTTATTCTGTGGCACTATGGTGTAACGATGTTCTGTCTGCCTGTCATGAAATGCAAAGTATTTCATTTCTAAATTAAAGTTAGAATAGTGGAAACCATTTTTCTGGAGACTGCGACCACATAGGAGATTAAGAAGTAATTTTATTTAAGCAGCATGGCTCAAACAAATAAAACCCCAACCTAAACCAAAACCTAAATTGACCAGATTAGAGTGAGTTATTCAAATCTGTAGTTTGCCAGAGGAAAAAGAATAAAAGGGTTTTTTCCTCTCACTATAGTGAAAATAGGATAGAAATAAGATACAGGTTTGTTGTCTGAAGCCAAATGTAGGCAATATATACAGATTAAGTCACCCTGAATTTTAAAAGGATAGCTAAAATAGTTTCCTACATGCCCAAAGCGTGGTCTAACTGATCACTGTGTATGACTGTGACTTAACTTCACTTTATCCAGGAAATACTCTGAAATTTAATGTAATTAGAGGAGAGCACTGATTGTTTCATTCTGCTTTACCACCTTAGGGATCGTTGGTGCTGGGCTTATGTTCAGCAGAGTGGAAGGCTCAGGAAAGATGACTTTTAAAAATCTTCACATCATGCTGTTATTCTGCCCTTTTTCTAGTCCAGGTGTCTCATTAGGGAACGTGAAATAGAGCTCACAATATTAGAAAACAAACAAATATGCCAAAACACTGTTGTAGCACCTAGGCATAGCCTTGGAAAGGATGTTAGCTCAACACCTGTTCTTCTGTCTGTAAATGCACAACTAGCAAAATTCATGTGCCATTTCATACTCTGCCATCCCTGTTGGGTTTGGGCAAGTTAAATAAGATGGAGTAGGAAGAATAGTGAGAAGCCAAACTTGAGTTCTTGTCTGAAGCTGTTGCATCAACTAAGTGCTGAATTGGGAAGAATGGGTCTATAAATTATTGTATTTTTAACTTCCAGCTGAGTTTTTGAGTCAAATCATCTGACATACGCTGAAGGGAGGCTGAGGGAAAACTAAGGTCACTTAGTCTAGACTGAATGAATAAGAAGTAGCAATTACCAATGAATAAGGGAAGGTGCCGTGTTAGGGTTTTTTTTTTCCTTAAAAACTAGTATTTTTTATAATAGAGGAGACAGAGAAACATACATAGGAACTGCTTCCTCTGAGTGGTAACCTGTAGTTCATAGAAAAAGTGCCAGTATCAGAGACTTCCCATGTATTAAATTTAATCTGTTTTCCATCCATTTAATCTTTTCTTAGTAAATTTGACTCCAGGATCAGCACAGCACAAGAAAATTAGTCTTTTCTTGGATTGAAATTTGTTTTAAACAATGCAAATTTAATGCTTCCATTCTCTTAAAAAGCTGGGATGGAAAAGAAACATGAGTTGCAGTATCTACTTGTAAGTGTTGCAGTTCACTTAGAACTTGTTTTCTTCACACCTATACAGTCAATAAATGTTTTACTGTGATCATATAGTTCATGTGACTTACTGCTTGTTTTTCAGAGTACTTCTGACAGCTCCGTAGATGGTTTAGTTTGGGCCTTATATACAGGCTACTGACTCATATAATTTTATGGCTATCACAGGAGATAAATGAAACTTAATTAAATTTGCCATGCTCTCACGTAGCTTCTTAATGGAATAAAATTATTTTGTTGTCAGCGTATAAACTGACAGTTCATCTCTGCACTGTATGATTAATGCATATCATTGTATTCATCTGGGATAAGCAAACTGGCAATGGTAATGCAAAAATTAATTGCACCAGTAGTTGATATTATAAGATAACCTAATGCACTAGCTGGGTAGAGGCCAAATAATCGTAATTCAGAATCTTTATGCAACTGCCTAATCACATGTAAGTATTTCGGTAGGACATTCTATAGAATGTGTTTCTGTTGCTGGCAGTGGGGTTGTGAGGCCCTGCAGCTTTAATGGTTGCTCTGCTGAGTTCATTTTTTGCTATGGAAAAGTAGCACAGGAACCAGCATTAAGGGGTCTTAGAAGCTGAGCTGTCCTGTGAATCACTAATAGAAGGTTCAACTCAGATCTAAAATAGGGAGTTGCAAATCTTGCACATTAAGCCACTCATAACAGCTGCTCTGTCTTCAGCAGAGGCACAGCACGCTCTAGTTAAAGCTGTGACAGTACTTAGAAATGCAGACAGGGCTTGTGCTGAGCACCTCCATTCTTGCATGTGGTGTATATCAGATTTACAGGGTTGGGAGAGGTCCCTTCAGCCACCTCACTGCTTATATATGTGTTTGCAGTTGCTCAGAGCATAACTCTTACTGTCCTCACTGTTGTTGCAAAGCTGAGAATCTCAGCTGATCTCCATAGAATCAACCTCTAACTGCAGCAGCCTCATGGGGCGAATCTATACAGAAAATAAAATGGGCCTTGCCACTGAGGGCTGTGGGCTGAACCATTTCCACGTTACAGCAATGACACTGGATCTCTTCGGTGCCTGTGCAGTGTCCTTGCAGCTGTAAGACACAGTTATTGTTGTCTGTGGAGTCCTTTTCCAGTTCTACATACCTACAATGATTTGAGGGCTGCATTGCCCAACAGAATGGTGTTCTCCTTGCATAAAAGCACAGATGGGCATTGTATGCCCAGAAGTGTTATAGATGGGCATGGGAGGATTGCAGATCACATTAAGCCTTGAAAGGCTGTAGGGGTGGAAGGGTGCTAAATCTAACTGTGCACAACCTGTGCTTGGGATCTGGCTAGCTGACATGGAGCAGGGCAGTTTTCAGAGAGCGCAAACCCCCAAGCCCATATGGCCTTCAGAAGCTTGGGGCTTAGTGGCGGAGATGTGATCACTGGTAAAAGAGCTTTACCTTGTCCTTACTACTACAGTGCTCTGTGGTGAAGCTAGGGAAGTTTCTCAAACTCACCGAGATGTAATTGAAACACTTAAAATCAGAATAGGACTCAATAAAGGTGAGACCAGCTGAGAAGTGTATGAATACTCTCTTCTGCTACATTGCTGACAGAGTGTAGATGGGTTCAATGCACACAACAATTACAGGTAGGATTTTTGAAAGAAATACAGGGTTTTCTCTGGCCAGGGGCCTCAGCAAAATTAATCTATACAAAGTGTGAATTTACAGTTAAACTGCTTTAAATTCTTGGGTAAACAAACGAGTTTCAGAATGAAAGTGGTCATAATTTAGATAATTTTAGTGTCAGGGTCACTGTGTCCTGGTATCTGACTTGCCAATAACCACATCATCTAATTGCTCCTATAAGGTGACTAAGTGCCGTAAGGAACCCAAGTCAGTTTGACTTTTTTCAGAGCCAAATACCTAGTAATTTTAGAAAATGGGACCTAAGTGCCTAAATAACTTGTTGTTTTTGAAAATGTAGTTTGTGGAACATTTGAAGTTTTCAGCACCACAGTGCAGCAACGAATTATGTCTGGTGTTTGATGCACTGAAAAAACTTACCAGGTATCAGTTGTGAAAAATATGAGATACATTATAGACACAAGAATTAACTAATTCCAGTGATACCAATAAGCAATTTCAGTAAAGGAGCAAGGGCAAATATTTTTTAATTTTTCAGAGTATCTGATAAATATTAGGTCTGCAAGGTTTACTGTACCTTGCTAAGAGATAGAAGTTACAAGACAGAGTTACTGATTTTGGTTTATGATCTGTGACCTTCATGAAGAGATAATCTGGTGTCTCTTTACTATTTAAAATTAAATGAGTAAGAAAAATTGAGATCTTCTTAGAAGAATAAAATTAAAATAAAAATTGAGCCTCTTCACAGAAATTAGGGTTTTTCTTGGTGCTACTGTGATGATTCAAGTTAAATGCAAGTCTTTTGCATTGTGATACAGTGTACAAAAGACTTGCATAAAACTGTTCTTAACAGCGTAAGTTTAGTGAGAAACAGAGTCTAAATGACACCTGTGTAAATACATAAAGCATAAGCTAGCAGACAATACAAGAAGGTTGGAAACGTTATTGTTTCTTGTGGAGAAGAGTGACTTTTCTCTTTGTCCTCCACTTCAGCTTGGGTCAGGACTGAGATCTAAGCCCAGGTTGATAAGGATCATAGCTGAAGCATTAATTTTGTGTTCATACAGAGTCTTCTGCATCCATGGAGTGCCTTTCAGGAGCTCTGCTGTTGCTGTTGTCTTAGTGTTTCCTTGAGCAGCGAATACCACCATACGTGGGCATTTTTTTCTCTGGTTTTGTTTTGTGCAGGAATACCATGCTGGGTTACCATAGAAAATAAATATGTGAAATTTGTCTTCCTTAAGAAGGATTTAATATCCAGTCTATTCCTCAGTGATAAGCTTGAAAGGTGGTCTGCGTTGTGGTTTCTATAGGACCTGTGATGAATGAAGGCTGCGTATGAATAGGATATAGCCACCAATATGCATTGTATAGTTGTCTGCTATATAGTGGAAAGAATCTGTACCGTTACTACCTCTTTGGTCATCTTCATCCATCTAGTCTGCAAAGATGCTGACCCTTTCCCAGTGAGCTGATAAAGCATAGCTCAAGAAATGCCTAGGAACAGGACTGCTGGTAACAAAACTGGAAAGACAACTTCTGTACTTTCAGGTACTTTAGGTGATTCAGAATCTAAGGGCGTTGTCAAACTGAAAGGCTAAACAAAAGTGAAACATCATATATGAAATACCTTGAAAGAGGAATCTGCAATAGCTCCATCAGCAAGCACCCCTAAGCCCACATTTGCAGAAAAAGCTTCTGCATTTCTGTCTTCTCCACTGACAGAAACTGGGAGTTCAAGCAGATTGTAGCTTTGAGTTGAGGAAACTAAATATCCTGGAGGGGGATAAACTTTCAACATTCGTAGAGAATGATAGGCTCTCAGAAAACGCATGCTCTCACCTGCTGATTTCAGCCTTTCTCACTTCCAAGTAGGTCTGTGTGGCTTTGTCATTAGTTACCTTTCTTAAAGTATGATGTACTTCATGGACCTCCTTTGCCTTTTTTGCTATGATCAGATTTGTCATTTAATCAATCTAAAGAGCTGATTCACAACTATGTTTCCCTGGTTTTGTGCTGATGTAACTCCAGTGAGATCATGTAGATAGTCCTTATCCCAAAGGAAAGAACAGATCTTTCATACTTCGTTAATGTGCCTACTTCTCTCCTCAGGGGAGCTATCCTCCTTTGCTAAAAATTCTTTTGAATACTCTAATTAAAGATAAGGATCTCTTTGAATATTAATTAGTTTTTCATTGGCCTCCCTCAAAATATTTAACTCAAAGCAATTTCCTGGTAATTATCTCTTGATTATAACTTCAAGAGGATTTACTCTTTTTTAATAAATTCCAGTTTTATCAGGTAAGACTTCCATTTGTATGTGTCCAGTTATTCACAACTACAGATCAGACAATGAGCTGTAGCTGTAAAGATGCATTTTTTATTGTTGTTTCCTAAGTTTTCTTCTAACAAAAGCTGTCATTCTTGCCATAGTTCTCCCTCTTTGCTGGTCTTTAATTATTTACCTATACTGTAGATGACTGTGTCCCGTAAATTCAGAGTCTTCTGAATGGCTGAATCCACTGCACCAGTACAGGCAAACAGCTTTGTATGAATACTAAAATGGCAGAACAACTCAAACCTTTTTTTTTGCCTCTTCCTGGAATGGTGAGATAGGACCTGATCCACTCCTTTTCGTTCAGTTCCCACTCGTTCTAGTATATCATTAATTAGTATAATTAAATTTAATTAGTATAATTAAATGTTTCTGTTTCCAGTTTTGCTTTGTATGTTCAAAAAAGAGGGAGAAACTTACGTATTGAGAGCATACTTTGGACTAGCAGCAGGACAAACTCTAAAACCATCATGTTTAAATCCTTTCTGTCACAAAGTAATTTTACACATTTAATGGATGGCTCCAGAAGATATCTTTTGAAATCTCTGAAAAGGGGTGAAATTCCCCAAACTCTGATTTAAAATGTCTTCTAAATCAGGACATGAAGTGAGGAGCTTAACTCCCATTCTAAGCATATATGACAGTAGGATTCTTGTGAACTTTCAGGAATACCTTGAGGGATGCTGCACGCGTTCTCTGTGTTAGCAGAATCAACATCTCCATCTAATAGGACAGTCACATCATTCCAATGTAGGCAATAGCAGGTGTAGCCCATTGCAGAGATCTATCCCTTCCAGCCTGGAACCTCAGCATTATCTGAAGCATATTTCATATAGAGGATTTCATAAGGATCTTGTGCAGAATTCCTTCGCAAATACATAAACCCAAACAAAGAGAAGCTGCAATACTTAAGTTCACTAGAGCTCTGGGATACTACCGTAACAAAACCAGATCATGCACAATCCCTCTTTGCTTCCTTAAGCATGAAGAGCTGCTCCATAAAGCTCACCAGCAAGGCTGTCAGAAAGGATCACCTCTTCCTGCCAGCACAGCTAATGTGTGGTTACCAGCTGGTTGACTTGCCTCTCCCACTGATTGGTAATGCTCACTCCACCAGACTCTTAGACTGCTTCCAACACATGCCACTATTTATAAATTAAGCAGCAGCTACAGGGACTCTGCTCGTATTTGTCAAGTCTTACGGATTTACTATACCAGATGCCAAATTTTGTAGTGGAAGTACTCCATTCTCTACTCAGCTGAATTCCTCCTCATTTCTGCTATCCCAGGACAGCACTGCTCACCGTACAGCTGGAATGCAGATCACACTGACACCTGAAGAAGAAAAAGTATGTGCTCTGAAGTAACTGTATTTCTCTGAATCCATGACTATGGTGTAGTAAGAAATAAATTTTTAAATTAGTTAATTTTATGCAGTGAATCCGATATTAAACCCCACAAAATATTAATAAAGCAGAACTCTGCACATATTTCTATAAACCTGAAATAAAGCTTAAACCATGTTTTATATTGTTGGTACTGCATACAACCTGGCAAACAATGAATAAGCAATACTGTTTCAAAAAGCAGAAAACATCTTTTGATTTGAACGGCTTTTGTTTCTTTGTTTCATGAAGGCATCTCTCAAAATAACTTCATTCTGAATGCAGCTCATTAATGTGTGCTCCCCGCCCCCTGCCTTCGCAAGCCTCTAACTGGCTAAACGTGGTGACTGGAGCTTTTCGGATTAATTTTCCTTAAGTGACCTACTTTGCAGAGGAAGATAATCATGCATTTATAGCCCCTGGCACTCTATTCAGGTCACAGATGGACAGATAGCAAAGCTATTCCTCAGTGACTTACTGGGGTTGTAACTAATACCCAGTGAGAAAGGAGATTGGCCGGATGTTAATTGGTCAGCATACCTAAAAGCATGTGTGATCATTGACTCCTACTTTAGTTTTCAGGAGGTGTCAAAGTTAGGCTGTATGATACCAGACAGCAGTTATTTTAGGAGTGTTCTGTGGTAGTGACTGAATTACTGGATGCTGTAGATGTTAAATACGTTTAGTAAGAGTCATAAATACATGACTCTGAATCCTTTGCCTTGACGGTGGAGCACCATGTGTGTTCTGACTGTGGACGTGTCTGAAGTTCACATAAGCGCCAGATACTGCAGCTGGCACCAAGGATCAGATGTTCAAGAGAGTTTTGACCTTCTTCTCAGTAACCATCACTTATGATCCTGTCAGCAGTTGTCATTGTAAAGATAATTTTCTGTGCAATCAGACCTAAACCTCTGTTACAACAGAATTTCTTTGTATAGCATGATCAGCTGAGCCAATAAAACCCATATTTTGCTATTATCCATTAAAGGCCCATTATCCGTCTTGTACTTGGCACTAATGTAGTGATGTAGGCAAAACAGCTTGTTCTCTTATTCTCAGATTTTCAGAGGTTTCACAAGGGAAATGACCAGGCTTTGTTCTCTGTTAGGGTGTTTTTGTAGGTTTGGTGGAGCTTTTCACACTGAGAAATGGGCAACAAGCAGAAGTGTTAATTATGTCTTTTTCTGAAGGACCATCTTGAAACTTTGAGTGTGCCAGAGGGTCAGTGATGTTAATTCTTAGAGGTCTGAAGAAGTAACTGTTAAAATTGTGGCACTGCCAGCAAAGGGATGAATGGCTTTCAGAAGAAAACAAAGCATGTATTGCACCACAGGACTGCCTGTGTCACCCAATGCATACATAAAGCATTGCTCTTTGCACTGCAGGGCAAAACTGAAAGGTGTTCTGGTAGAGGTTAACATTGTAGTTTGGATCACTGTGATCACCAAGTGTTAGTATTTCATGTGCTTCCTAGAGCAAATAATTTCAGAACACTTGAGGAAGGATTTGGGTTTTGTTTAAATTTTTACAGCTGTTAAGACAACCTAAGAGCTGTGTGTGTAATTTCCTATGACAGAAACTAATGCATCAAGGGCAAAATCAATTCCTTTTGGCAAGAAGCCTTTCAGACAGGAATTAAGTAAAAGATTTTGGAGAGAAAGAGTATGTGCAGCCCTCCCATACCTATCCTGGGGGACTGTAGTGCAGCTGTTGCACCACCAAAATTCTGGCCATGGGCTTTTGCAGTTGTTGTGAGCCCTTTGAATTTTCCACACGTGTCCTTCAGCTTCCATGTGTGTTCCCTCTCCTAGGTGTTAGCCCCAGCATCATTTCTTCTGAGAGAGTATTCTCATTCTGTCTGAACCATGTATTTCTCAACATTTCCTCTTGAAGTATTGATAAATTTGAACCAATGCAGACTTCAGTGCAGATACTCTTAGTCTAGCTTAAGAACAGCCTGCTGCTGGTGTGCTTTTATCTGCTCCTAAAATAATTACTCTAAATCCAAATAAATTCAGTTTTAACCAAAATAATCCACGGAGTGAAATTTTGGTTATATTCATTTTATTTTTAGTTTGTCGATAAAGTACTCGAGAAAAGCAAGTCAGAACTGCCAGGATTGGTTATGGGCTATTTTAATCAAATTACGATTTTATGAAACAAAAAATTTACATCTTTGATTCTAGCTGTGTTTCATGGTATGATATACATCACATGGTTACGTTTATGTCAGATAATGTGGAGTTTCGCGACAAGAAACAGTGTAAGTCTAAATAGTTGGGAAGTCATTGTGTATTATCAGATACAAAACTGGACTAATATAAGTAACATGGAGCCATAGTACAATCTCTTTCTATTTGTAGAAAAAACCTATATGCTACAAACAAATAACATCTGCATTACAATGGACATGTTCATGCCCACTATGTACGTCGCTTAGGGGTAAAAAGTACGATTGAGAAATAATACTGGTGGATTCCTGTTGAAAACAGCCAATTGAAAACTAACCAGCTCCAAAGAACCTTGTAGCTTTTGAACCAGGATAGCCATAGCAGTAATAGAAAGTATATGCTTCATATTTAATGCTGACATTGCAGTATACAAGCAGTAACTTAAGAGCTCCTGACTGTTTCCTTGGGAGGGTAATAAGGGAACTGGGCAAAGGTGAAGGTGAAATGTGGCACGAATACCCTTTGCATTATTACTCAACACTACTTGAGAGTCTGTCCCTTGGGATCTTAGTATCTTAAAAGTTTATCTTGTGTCATTGGGGGTATGCACATTATTACATTAAAAAAAAATCCATTCACTTCCCTGTTTGCATATTAAATTAAGATATTAAGTGATCAAATAGTTCTCATCCTGAAACTGTCCCAGATACAAAGGTTTAAATCTGCTGTGTTACATCAGTATAAAATCTTGTGTGTATGTTTCTTCTGTGGAGAAAGATGAGTAGGAAGGCACATTTTGTAAACACGTGTAAGGTGTCACACACACAAAATTTGCTACTAATCTTTCCATAGCAGGACTATAAAGTGGAACTACTTGCTGAAATGGCTGGAATGGGTGCTTGGCAGATCAGAACATCAAGGAGTAGTTATAAATATGATAATGAACTAGATTTTGTTTAGCATATTTTTTACAGAATTTGTTGATCTGCTGCGCTACTATGAAGTGAAAAGTAAATCTGATTATAGAAACTTAAGAGTAGACATTGTTACAGAAGTTTCTTCTTCTTTAATATGTGAGTCAGTGTTTCAAATGAAATAGGAATATAATTCTTTTAGTTTAGTAACTTAAAATTTAAACTTTCCAGTGGTGGACTTCTGGTTAGTTGAATAGATCATTAAATGCTAGAGCAATTTGAAAGAAACCCATATTTTTTTTCCAAAGGAACTTGTATTCTTGTTGAAGGGAATGAAGCAGCATCCCCAGAACATGCTGGAAAAATCAGACATCATGTATTAGTGAAGCTGTAGATGTGATCTGAATTGATAATGAATGTTCTTTGGTAACTGATTAATTTTGAATACTTAAGGAGCATTTATAGGAGTCATAATGTTTTTGAAATATGCTTTGGTGGGATGGGCCATGCATATGCGGGAAATGGAAAAAAGAAACTCAGTGGACAAAATGGTGGCAGATTGTTTCGTTGTTCATATGTACAAAGTTAAACCTATAAACACTAATATTTCTAATTAAGCCTACTAAATGGTATTTATTATAATAATTATAATAATTCCTCATCATTCATCACAAAGCTATAATTGAGGAGAAAAGAACCTTTGAGCTTTTGAACCGGGATAGCCATAGCAGTAATATACAAAAGAATTTTGACCAGAGTTACAGATCTTTGGTTTTCAATTGTGCCCTTAATAGCAATCTAATTAGACAAAATTATTTCCTGTATGTATTTTCCATATAGGTGTGCACCTCACATGCTGTTAGCACTATACAAGTAAACATGAATGAGACATTTGCATACTAATACATTGACCTGATGTGTCTTAGATGTTTTTGTCTTGAATACTGAGTGCAAGGATGGGATCTGCGGATATCGGCAAACTAATTACCTGTGAGAATTAAAGCCCTGTGTTTGTTCAGAGAATGACTAAATTGTAGGCAAAGATTGTTTCTTCATAGGCTATTTCAGTAAACCCCGACATCATCTTCTTTGCAATAAAGCAGTAATATCTCTGTGCTCCTTCATCTTTAGTCTCTTTGCTGGTATAACTGAGGAGAGGCATATTAATAGTATTACGGTGTTGAAATTCAAGATCTTTGAGTTTGGAAGTACAAATTAAATATGGTATTTAATAAAGAAGTGGAAGGCTTGCATTAAAACAACTAAGCCGTGGTTCCAAAGCACTACATTAACTCACTTTAATCAAGTTGGTGACAAATCTTTTTCTACAATATATTTTGTAAAGTAGTACATTAAAAGAGCACTTTCACTCTATATGTATATATTAAAATAGTGATTAATCATATACATATTCTACAATTGCACACTGTCGCTTTTGGGAAGCTGGATTCCATCATCCTTACCATTTTACTAAAAAAGTTACCTGGTTGAACTGGGAGGGTAGAATTTGTTTTCCAATGAGGAGATACCTGTATTTTCAGAATTTACAGTTTTGATGATTTGAGGATTTGGATTCTCATTTGCACATTCAGTCATAGGATTTGCATAATTCTGTTTTCCTAGATACTTTGAAAAAAATTATAAGTCATTTTTAATTAAGAAAAAAAATTGAAGAAGAGATTTGGGGGCTCTGACTATTCTTATTCTGTCTGTGCAGTTCGACAATCAGCAAGCATTGGGAGGCAGAACTGGCCACACTCAAGGGTAATAACGCTAAGCTCACAGCAGCCCTGCTGGAGTCCACTGCCAATGTAAAACAATGGAAACAACAACTTGCTGCCTATCAGGAGGAAGCAGAACGTCTTCATAAGCGGGTAAGTAACTCAAGGCAAATGGCCAAGATCCTTGAGGTGGAAGTACTGGTGACTGTATTCACTCATTTTCAAGTAAAACAAATAAATTTATTGTTGTGGTTTCAGGTTAATCTTTGAGACAGAAATGAATGATTACTTTAAATCACACAGGGTTCCTTCACTGGGAAATTCTTTCCTTTGTAGCAGTTATTTTTCTGGAAAGGGTATTGTTGCAGGCAGGAAGAGTTATCTAACCTTATCCTGTGTTTGCCAGCTTTCACTCTGCATTTGATGCCATCACATCTGTTTCAGGACCTTCTCCATAGAAGTAGATGTTAGCCCCTCTTGCATTTAGGCCACATAAATTTGACGTCAAATCTGTAAGTTAAAAAACCCCATCTGTAGTTTCCATATGCAACAAAGACAGATTTCTCTTATCCTTGCATCTGAAGAAACTGAAGGTTCAAGAACATTAAACACACTTTCATACAGGAGGGACTGTCCTGTTCCCTCTACTGTAAATTTAGCAAAACAGATATTAGAGCACAGTGTGGGAAGGAAAGACAGTGTTTGAGGGAGGAAGAAAGTATACAGGGTTGAAGGCTGCATTATGAAAGCAAGTATAAAATATTTTAATTTCTCTTTTCACATGTAACTCTTTATACATTGTATAATCTGTTCACTTTTATCCATATGAATTTGTAATCATAACTTAGGAGACATTTTTGTGCAAAGTGAAGGCGAGATTAGCACATATATGGAGGGAAGATGTCTTTGATGAAGCTGGATTACTTTTGTTAATATTAGTTGACTTAGAAAAATACCAAGGAGATGTACTTTGTTAAGAAAATAAAAACAAAACCAACAAAAAAGCATGGCTTTTTTGCATGAAAACAGGTTTCATGAGTATGCTGAGAGGAAGGGAAAGGTCAGGTAGCAAACATGGCAGACCTTTTAATTCTGTTTTGCATGCTGTACTCAGCTATATGAAATAAGGTATGGCAATTACAGTTAGCCAGCTCATGCAAATTGTGAAGGGTTCTTTCAGACTGTGCTGGACCTGTCCAGCTGTTAGTAGTCTTGTTCTCAGGAACATCTGAGAGGGGAAAAATCCAGGAGAATTCGTCTAACCTGGAGATGTGGAAGACTAGCAAGAATTATTTTGAGCTTTGAGAAACCTGGGATAATGGCAGGTTGTTGAGGCTGTCCTACACGTAGACAGACTTGCAGATCAGGATCTTGAAGTCCCAGCCAAATGATCTGATAGGGAAGAACAACAGTTTCCAAAGTACTGTAACTGTGTGTGCCATAGCTGGCTAGATGAAATGCATGAAGTAGAATTAAAACTGGTGCTTTTTGCAAAGTGCTTTTAGTTCAAGAAATTGGCAGTTGCTGGCAAAACTGCTTTGCTTCAGAAATTTTCCAGTCAAACTCAAGCTTGTCATGTGTGTTTGTACAGAGCGAGACTTTTCGCTTTGTCTGTCACCTCATTTAAGCTTCTCCTTTGGAAGGGAGGGAGTTCTAACCTGTGCTTCAGTTTTGTGAATAAATGGTAAGTCATTAATGATAAAATTATTGAAATTACATCCTGGTATTAAAATTACTATCATGCAGATATTCAGGTGGATTTGAGCACCAGGTGGGCTTTACAGTGAAGAACTCATCGCTAAAATGCAGTCATGATAAGGTAGCATTCTTCCTAATATAACATATTAACAGCTTTTGTTGTAAAACAAACAAACAAACAAACAAAAAAACGAAAGCAAACCTGAGACAATACAGTTCTTATGTAAGAAAGAAAAGTAACACACAGCAACAGCAGCTGCATTTACCATGGGGAGTCCCAACTGGCCAAGACAGACAAAGATCCCTTTTTCTTGACGTTACTCTCACTCTTAATCAAATCTCATTTAGAATCTGTTACTGGAAAACAGTTGATGAATATAAAAATTTTTAGCTTTTCTGTGATACTACAGTAGTAGTAGTAACCCAGTTTCTGTAGCTGCATTCGTTAATAGCTGATGATTTTTCATAACCTTTACCCAGCAAATTTCCTGCAATTATTTTGTATTTCTGAGGGAACACAAAATCTTTTAACATGGGGTCATCTACCCTGTGGTCTTTTGATCACCATTTACATGCCTTTATTAAATGTTTCTGTAATCTGTGACCTATGGCGTTGTTGATACCTCACATAGAATACAGAAACACTCAGTGCCTTTGTCTCTCTAAGCGTACCTGTAGATTACAAGTTAGTGCATCAAGAGTACTGCCCTCTGTTGGAATTGCTTTTAGAAAAATGAAGACATGGCTAACCCAATAAATAGGACTCTTTAGGCAAAAGTATGGAAAGCATGTAAAAAAAATCATCAATTTCAATCTGTTATCATATGGTGCAATACAAGAGCTCTTCTAACCTCTATGCTCGAAACTGATCTTTCAAATTGAAATAGTGCCCCATTTCAAAAAGAGGCTGCAAGATAGATGCTTCTTTTTTACACAGATCAAAAATGTGCTGTTGAAATGGCAGATCTGGAGACTGTTGGTTCTGGTACATGTGGTAACAAGCAGTGTTAAATCACTGTGTTGTGTTATCTTTCTGTTCAGTTTATCTGTTAAGCTCAGTACAAACACGTAGCTGCAGCTGATAAAAAAAAATGTTCATCAGACTGGAATTCATCTCATCTGAGACTATATAAAAGTTATATGTCAGGTCTAAGATGGTCATCTTTTTTTCTTGTAATTCTTGGCGACACAGAAGCATGTGAAATAAGTGTCCCAGTCTTAAGAAAACTAAGGTGTTGAGTTGAATTTGCAGCAGTAAGGCTTGGCTTTCTCCATAGGATAATCATATATATACTCCTGTAGGCATACTTTTAGTCATATGTTATGAACTATGGCAATGTAGTTGTTTTGTATTGGAAAATTTGGCTGTGACAGCATCTTACCCACTGGAGAAAAAGAATGTGCATTGGAGGGATATGCTCACTTGCAAGATCATAGTCTTGTATAAAATAGACCAAAATCAAGAATGGTACTGCTGACATTAACTGCTACATTTAGTTCAATTTAATAATATATTACGTGGTTATAATGTATTTGTGGTATTCACTCCTTATGTGCTTCAGGTTTATATCCAAGTTTTGGTACCTGAGTCATCTGTCGGCAAGCTATAGCAGACGCATATGCTCTGTCAAGTATGGTGTGTGTGCATATTGATTAGTAAACTTTGCATTATTGTTTCCATCTTTAGTTTGTTCTTTATATAAATAGCCCTATAAATAGCTGTATTTACATAAATAGTTTCCTTTTTATATGAAAAAAATGGCTAAAACTGTCTTCTTAGTTGAATTCTTATGGTACCTTTTTCCACAGTTTGAACTTTGTCATGTTTTATTTATAAACATCCTTTGATTTTACATTATATCTCATTTTTTAATCCTCTGTTTTTTTCATTCACTTTAGTAAACTGTGTCCTTCGTCTCATGCAGTATTTTTTGTAAACTTTGGTTTTAAAGTTGTTCTAAATTATTTTAAGCCCAACTTTTTTTTCTATAATTATTTTTAAATTTGTCTGAAATAGCTTTTCTGTGTATCACATTATTTACACTTTTAAAAACATAGAAGCAAAGCCAAAATGCCCCTTTCTTTGATTTTGATTGCATTTTTTAAAATTGATTTCATTTGTTATTTGCCATTTCCGAGTAAGTATAAGATTTACTCATCTATCAGTCCTTTTTTTTTTCTTAATAACCTATATTTAGTTGCTTTCTCTGAGGCTTTATCTTCCTTTTTCCATTTTTTCTCTGCATTAATAATCCCTAGAGCTGAGACAAAGCAAAATACAAATTCAGTGTGGCTGAGTGCAAAGTTCTCAATAAATAAAAGTTTTGTGCTCTCTTCTGATACATTGTGAGCTTGTCAAACTACTGTACTTTGATATTTTGTCAGACATTATATTTTTCAGAAGTTTGCTAAATGAATGTATGGATTTTTCCCTCTCAAATACAAAGATAATGATTTTGCGAAGATGTGATGCCCAGTCAAGAGCTTAACTTGGAGCTTTCAGCCTTCTCTCCTCTAATCTGCTCAGAAGCAACTTACAAGGATTTCCTGTAAATGAGGTTGGGGAGCACTCCTACACACCTTGCATAGCTTTTTGAAGTCAAAAGGGATTCATGAGTTTAGAACAGCTCACTAACAGAAAGAAAAACCCTGAAATGATCTCCTTCAGACAAATAGAATAGCACTGGTATTAATGTTAATCCTGATGCCACAAAAAAGAACGGATTGAATGGTGATATGAATTATGGAAAGTAACCCGAAGTCTTTGGTATGTTAAAAATGAAAATTATTAAATTTTTTTCTTGCATGCTAACTGCTAAAGTAAATCATCCTATGACACTGGGCAATAGCACAGACTAATAACACTAGTGCATGATAATAAGAGCAGCAGTCCTTGAAGATCATTCATCTGCAGAAAAAGAAACCTAAGATAAAAAGAGATGAAGGGAAATGATCAAGCTCTTGGGTATTCCTGAAAGAACAGAGAGGTAAACTCTTGAGTTCTATCTTGTTATTTCACCAGGATTTCCTAAGAAATAAGATAAAATTAGCCTATTATATTCCTCTTCTTTTATTCAGTGAATGAAATAAGTATATCTTATGTAGTTATCAAAACCATCTGACACCTTTCACTACTGTTAAAAGAAATTTTAAACTGGATAGTAAGAAAATGCATGAGCATGAAAACCATGGCCATTTTATTAGGCTATTTTTGTGCTATTTAAAGAAAACAACAATCTATGAAAGCAGTTATTAAAGTCCACAGGAAGTATGGAACACTGTGTAAGCTATCTTCTCAGATTATCTATAGAAAATCTTTGCAGACCCTTTAGCAGTCACCTCCATGTTTCTACAAGCTGCATTAATAACTGAGTAACCAAAGCTAAATTTTGAACATGTAGATTTGATGAAGTTGCTTGCTGAATCAAAGCCCGTGTTGTGGGCTTCATGCTTGCTGAGGAGTCTTACTAGCACCACTGTGAGAATACCAAGAATAACTGGTTGGTGTCACGCAGTTGAAGAAGGACATTATCTAAAAGTGGAAATACGAAAGAAGGTAATGGAAGTCTGGTAGGAAGAAACTTATGAATGGAGTTTTGATGCAAAACTGTATTGGCAATGTACCTTTTTTAGGTGATGCCTTTGTCTTGTCATCCTCCATTTAAAACTATGTTCGTCCTACCCCCAATGAACAATTCAAACTTATATTTAAATTTGGTTCGATTGAAGTTATCCAAGTATAACTTCCTCCTTAAAATATTGTGATTAGTATGTGGCTAGATAGCAGCTTGGTACAATTTATTTGTAATGAAAATAGATGAGCATTTTGCAGGGTAGAAATGGTTAGCTTGGCAATATGATTGAAACAGTGGGACTATCATTTTGTTAGTATTTATCTATGGATTTATTTGAAAGAAATGTGTGTACAAGTAAGTACATATATTTGCATATACAACCCTTTAATCTGGAATTGCAAAGAAACTCTTGTTGCACTAGAAACCCTGAAAAGGCAAAAAGAGGGCAGCTCTTGCCCAAGTGAGGTCACAATGTTGAATATTGACCAGATATTCAAAAGAGATGTCTGGGTAGTATTAGGGTTTTATGTGACACGGTAAGATTTGGAAAGGCTAATTTGTTCTAACTTTGATAATCAAGTTTTTAAAGGACACAGGGGAATATAGTGACTGGTTTTTATTTTTCAAATTGTGATATTGCCATAAGAAAGAGTTTGTGTTTCTGAGCAGGCTGTAATTATCTGAGTAAGGTTAGTTATCCTTCTCACTATGGAATTAGTTTATAATAAAAATAGAAATCCAAAGCAACATTTTAAAAATGCTTGAGAAATGATTGCAGAGTCTGACCACCTTCTTTGCTCCTTTGTATTAGGGGATACCAAAGGAAAAATACAAGCGTGTTATTTCAGGGAATATGTTTTTTTTTCTCGGGTGTACATTCTTGCTCCTTCAATACCAATTTCAGCTATCACAAGTTTTGTATTATTTTTGAAATGGTGTAAGTTGTCAGTTGTGACGTGAGACTGTTAGAGAATTTTCCTAGGATGGTGCTTCTGAATTTCTCAGCTACCTCTCCTAATCCACATCTAGCCTTTATCAACATTCAACCCTTGGTTAATAATTACAGTTTACTAAAAAGATGGTCTCTTTTCAGACATGGAAGTTGAATCGAGTTATGTTCCTGAAAGCAAAATGTGGTTTTGGATTTTTTTAATGTATGATGAACTGAAGTCAAGTCTTTTCTGTCTTTTTCCATTTGTCTTGATTTGCTTTTAGAGCAGATTTGCATTTAGGACCCAAAACTATTCCATTGGGGTTTTTTTTCTGGGAATTCACTTTCACTGAATATCACAAGATTATAATTTGAAAAAACCAAAAACCAAACCCCAAACCAAAACAAGCTACCAACCAAACTACTGTCGCTCTGGGAAAGGAAAAAAAGTTTTCACAAAAGGGTCCTTCATCCCCATCTTCATCTTTCTAATAAACCTGAGAAAGTTTTAAGATCCACTTAACTGCAAGTTATAATAAGCAAACTTTGCAGAGGCATGCCATGCCACAAAATCTTTACGTAGTGACAGCTTTGTAGAATGAAGCATATCCTGTAATTCCAAAACTCCACTGAAGAGTGAGGAAATTACTGGATTTAAATCCTCAGGATTAAAGGATGACTTATCTGTGCTATTGCTTGTATTTCATGAGCTGGCCAGGTAGCTGGAAAAAGTATTTGCTAATTAGATTGCGGAGAAAGGCGTGTCCCCTGAAGTTAGTATTAGCAGTATCAGCTGCAAGTAATAATGCATGACTGAAGCTCAAAGCATCAATTTTACTAAATTTCTTAAATTTTCAACTATTCCTACTGCAGTTTTATTACTTTCTTCACAGTAAGCAAGCAGATGATGGATTATTCCTGTTTCATCTCCATAGAAATGAATAACTGTGGAAAACATTTTGATATTTCCATGGCTTAAGGCATCAGTACCCACAGAGAAAAATGTGTCCCTTTCAGTAAGATCTTTAATTGTTTTCCTGTTGAAAAACTGATACATTGTTAGTCATGCACAAAACTCCCCCTGCCCCCATGCTATCATTTTATCTATGAGTAAATCTTGGAAAATGACAATAATTAATTGTCAGAAGTGGTGTATACTAATAATATGGTGGTGTGCTTTTTGTTCTTTCAGCAGCAACCTTGAAAACCAGTTTTCCTTGTTTTCTGTGTTTTCACATTTCTTAGCACCAAAAATACTTCCAGAGTTTTTCTTTCTTGAAAGCAATGCTGGAATTATTTTTATGCTTGGCTTGTTGCATGTTCTCTTGTATTCTACTGTCCACCATGAAGAACTGAGAAGCTTCTTCTGCATATGTTATGTGAAACTTTATGCAGTTATTCTGGTTTTGCTGAGCCATGCAACATCATTTCTCTTCTCCATGTGGAAAGCAAAGGGCTCTTTTTATTTTGTAAGAGTTATTGATGGAACAATATTATCACAGTTATAATTATGATCCATTTAGGATGTAATTCAATCAGATAAAAATACATAATTAATACTTAAATACACTCTTGCAAGTGAGCACTCTGCATTTTCTACACCTTAGCCTGGGCTAGTAGACCTTGGATATTGAATTCCACATAAAATAGAAGGGATAAAATACCTTCAGGAAACAACAAGTTAACAGTGTCAGGTGTATAAAATAGGCTACAGTTACACTGAAAATATGTTGGTAATGTGGTTAAAAATATGGCTGGACAGCTGGGTCCAGAGAGTAGCGATGAGTGGAGTTAAATCCAATTGGCAGCCAGTCACAAGTGATGTTCCCCAGGGCTCAGTGCTGCAGCTAGTTCTGCTTAATGTCTTTATCGATGACCTGGATGAGGCTCCTGGATGGAGTACACCAGGCACCACCAAGCTGGGTGGGAGCGTTGATCTGCTGGAGGGTAGGAAGCTCTGCAGAGGGATCTGGGCAGGCTGCACCAATGGGCTGTGGCCAGTGGTATGAGGTTCAACAAGGCAAAGTGCCGGGTCCTGCACTTGGGCCACAGCAACCCCATGCAATGCTCCAGGCTTGGGGAAGAGTGGCTGACAAGCTGCGCATGGGGGGGAGCTGATTGGTGGAGCTGAACATGAGCCAGCTTGTGCCCAGGCAGCCAAGAAGGCCAATGGCATCCTGGCCTGTATCAGCAATAGCGTGGCTGCAGGGCCAGGGCAGTGATCATCCCCCTACACTGGGCACTGGTGAGGCTGCACCTTGAATCCTGTGTTCAGTTTTGGACCCCTCACTGCAAGAGAGACATTGAGGTGGTGGAGTGGGTCCAGAGAAGGGCAATGGAGCTGGCGAAGGGTCTGGAGCACAAGTGTGATGAGGAATGGCTGAGGGACCTGGGGTTGTTTAGTCTGGAGAAGAAAAGGCTTGGGAGGGACCTTGTTGCTCCCTACAACCAACTGAAAGGAGGAAGGAGCAAGGTGGTGGCTGGTCTCTTTTCCCAAGTGACAAGCAACAGGACAAGAGGAAATGGCCTCAAGCTGCGCCAGGGGAGGTTTTGACTGAATTTTAGGAAAAGTTTCTTCACCGAAAGGGTTGTCAAGTATTGTAACAGGCTGCCTCAGAAAGTGGTTTAAATAAAAGATGTAGATGAGGCCTTCAATGATATGGTTTGGTGGTGCACTTGTCAGTGATAGAGTAAGAGTTGGACTTGATGACCTCAAGGGTCTTTTCCAACCTAAATATTTGATTTTATGATTCTATGTTCATTGCATTTCTGTAGAAGTTGAGGTAATTCCTGTATGAAGTTTAGAAGGAATTTCATGATCTGTTGATACTGAATTTAAGATGCTGAATAAACACTATTGTTGCTTGAGAACAGAAGCGTACAAATTTATCTTGAGAAAGTGATTTAGGAAAAAAAAATCAACTTGCAGCTAACAGCGCAGATTCATTCATTTTGTAATTGCTTGGGGAAGGTGATCACTCAAAATATTACTGTCATTCTCACTTCTTTGACTAACTGAAGTCTTTGCTTGTGAAGTAGTCTTACTGGGATTTGATGCATCTCTTCTCTTGGTTTCTTTGTGATTTGATTTGGTTTGTTTTCTTTGAGAGATTCTTCAGTCCTTTGAAGCTTTGGAGAGCTAGTGTTTTAAGCTCACATCAAGGCAGTTACTCCTTGTTGTGTTAAGTGGCCCAAAGCTTAATTCCTCCAATCTTCACTGCAGCCCAGTGTGTGCTGACAGTCTGCTGCAATGAAAACTTCTGCCTGGCTTCCTCCTGTATTTATAGGTTGTTTACCCTATATTAAAGTTTCCAGAAAACACTAGAATGGCCTCTGCTGAGAAAGCTCTGCAGGAACAAGTTGCCTACCTGTCTTACTTCAGCTAATGCATTTCTCACTGAAGTACGTAGTTAAATACAATGCCAGCCATATACTAGAAGAGTTAGCTCATTAAATAGTCACTGAAAAGCCCTTCAAGAATTTTTTTTCCGTACGTGTAATTCTCACCTGCGTGATAAATGCAAAATAAAGAAACAGTGGCTAAGAACATTGTTTTTTTTCTTGTTTAGTCTCAAATACGAAGCCACAGTATTGCCTTTTTTCAGATATACAAGTCAGTGCAGTCTTACGATAGCACAATAGAAGAACTTTGTTTAATCAGTTGTTGTTCAAAGACTGTTCTTTCAGTCTGAATTCTATACTGAAAACAAGGCTTCATCACAGGTACATTGCTCAGTGTTAATGTGCAAAGGCTTGAACAATTGATTGAGGCTTGCTCTTAAACATGAAACATGAAGAGATGTCCCTACAAACAGCAGGTGGTAGGGTCAGGGAGCTTCCTTTTGTGCCCCCTTCTGTGCATAATGCATAAACAGTTATTTTTAATGTTATTTGGACCACTGGTCACAAGAAAAATAAATTCAATTTGAAACAAGGAAAGAGAGCAAGTAAATGCTATCCAGATTTTTGCCTAGAGCTTTATCTTCTGTTACTTCTGTTTTCAATCACATATTTCTTGTATTGCAGATTTTTTTGAAAGGGTGACAGTATGATTTTCTTTTTTATAGGTACACTCAAGAAGATAGCATAATGAAGATATTTGCCATCTTTTCAGATCTCTGTAGGAATGGGTATTTAAATAAGGCTGCGATTAAAGTAACCCCATTTTTTAAATTTAATTTTTCTTTTCAACTTACTGAGTCTTCAACAAACAGGAAGCAAAACAGCTGAACAATGCATTGCTTTCGTGCATAAGCAGTAGGTGATAGATGTTTGCCCAGAGTAAAGCTGGACCAGAGTAAGACATCACAGCCCTTTTAGTGCTGGTAGTTAATTGCCCTTCTGACAGTAGTTGTCTATGTTGGCAAGACAACAGCAGAAGGGCGAGTGTGCTCCCTGCTCTGCTCAAGCAAATTAGTTGTTTGCTTAAGCAATTCTAATAGGTGTCTTGAGTTAGTATGGACCAGAGCACACTGGGAAGCATTCACATGAGCCATGTAGCTGTCGGGGCTGTTGCGGCAAGTGTTTTCAGCCACTGACAATACATGCAGCTGAGAGCAGTAACATTCCATCCACCACAGTTCAATACACCAGCCTCCTTGGATTCCTGGCTTGCACCAACACATGCATCGTCTCTGTGTGTTTCCTCAGCTAGGAAGCCATGTGGAGAACAGAGTGGGTCCAAGCACTTCCTTAGTGACAGGATGAGACACCTCTTCACACTTGCTTCCAAGGCACAAGGTGCTAGGACAGAGGTGGTTTGGAGACTGGGTATTCTTCTGTCTCTCCAGTTGAGGCTCTTAAACTTTGTAAATGAGTATTTGCTGTGTGAGTTCTTTGTAAAAGCCAGTGGGTATTGCTGAATCAAACAGCTTTAAAAGAGAGATTGACCTTCTTGGAGGTTGTCATGCAGTGTTCCAGTCTTTCACAACAGGTGGGAAATGGCCTGACCTCCTAACCCCTCCAGGGTCTGGGTGCACGGAGGCTTCCACCTCCAATTCAAAACTCAGCAGAAAAGCTTAGAAATGTTTTAGGAGTTAAACATCAGAAGGGGTGAATGTGAGCAAGGTGCGTTTGACAGTTTCAGCAAAACTTAGGTATGAGCTAAAGCTCTGCATAAACCTGCAATGTCAGAAATACAGGAATCTGCGTGAAACTGTGGCAGCTCTGCTAGATAGTGAAGGGTTCTTGACTGAGCAAGATCCTAAGCAACCAAATGTGACCTCAGAATTGGCCTTATTTGGAGCTGGAGGTCTCAGTCAGATGACCACCAGGGCCCCCTTCCAGCTTAAATTACTCTGTGCCTCTAATTCTTGCTATATCTAGATTCAGCCATTATGTAGTCCTAAGTTTATCCCTGTGTTCCAATTCTGCTTGTTTTGTAATTTTAGTGGTGAATACTGTAAAAGTCACAATCGATTACAGTCACAGGAATCTAAATAGACACATTCTTGTGTAAAAGCAAATGGGGAAAATTATCTAATAAAGACATCAGCTGTAATGCTCAGTGGCATATAAATCTGAGCAAACTGCTATTACTTTTTGCCGTGAGCACTGATACTTCTTTTGGGGCAATTCCAGAAGATAATTCTCCGGGGTGAGGTGTTGGGTGTCATGTTACCAAGCTATATTCTCATCCCTCATTCCCCTACCCCTCACAAGATTTTGCTGTAATCTCAGTTCTTGCCATTTACAAAACAAAAAAAAAAAAATGTAGACATTTACAAAATGTCCACATTTGCAAAATGTCTACAGTTTTCCAGTAGAAGAAACCTCGTCACAGGTGTTACAGAGAGGAAGTTCATGCCCTGACTCAGAAAGGAGAAGTTGATAGGGAATTTGTTTCAATTTTCTTGTATTTCATGGCTTTCCTTTGACTTCACTCAGTAATCTACCTTTTGAGCCTACAGATCGCTCGGAGTCTGAAAAATGACTGGCATCACAGTGGCTTCGCTAATTAAAGTACACTGGTGCTGAAGGGTACAGACCTTAATTCCTCAAGATGTTCTTTTATCTTAAGAAATAAAATTATCATGAGAATGCCTGCCCTCTGTCTGAGGCTGATTCTCCAAGAAATTTAAATGGAGACCCAAAAGTTTTCGTTGCAGAATTGGGTAGCACTTTGTACAAAGGAGTTTTGGGGCCAGATTTGTTAGTTACTGTAGGTAGATGCTGCAGTTTTGTTGAAAAATGTATACGAAGATTGACAGGCTCATATCTTCTGGGAGAAAAAAGTTATTAAAAGTTATTAAAGATATTATTAAAAAGTTATTAAAAGTTTGCTCTCTGATGATAAAGAAGAAATGTGAAATCCAAATTGTACCATTAGTTGTTGGCTTTGAGATTGATAGATTAGGTCTGAAACTAGAGAAAGTAAGAAGCTAGCAGCAATACATTGGTGGCTGAGTATTTGCTATAACCCTGTTGATGCAGAGTCAGAAATAGAGGCTCTGAAAAGTTAACTGGGTTGCTAGGAAGTGGGTGAGCATTGTGGCTTAGTTGATTCAGGTGGTGTAGCATTAAAAAGTGTCAGAAGGAGAGGTTAGATCTGTGTTTAATTGTCTAGACACTACTATTTCTGAAATGGTAATTCAGCTTATTTCATAAAATTTACAATAATTAGGAAGTATAATTTTTAATTAATGTTATTTTCAGCCTGCAACATAATAAATCTATTGTTTCCAAAAAGTCATGTCAACCATTTTGTACTAAACAATTTGTTAAGGAATTTTTTGCGAACTTCCTAGAATACCTTCACCATTTTAATCAATAGAAGTCACCCAGAATGAAAGGTATATTTCACATGCAGCTAGTGGTGCAAAGAGTAATAGTACCTGGAATTTGTTGAAATTATTCTGTGTGTGTTACTTCTGCGTATTTCAACAGGTGACTGAGCTAGAGTGTGTGAGCAGTCAAGCCAATGCAGTCCACACTCATAAAACAGAATTAAACCAGACAATACAGGAGCTAGAATCTACGCTGAAGAAAAAAGAAGAGGTATTTTCTAACATTTATTTGTGGCTTTTCTCTTCTGACATTTCTGAAGGCTTTCAATATTAAGCTTGTGATGGCTGGTAAATAGTATATTGTTTAGATGTTGCAAAGTAAATTTTTTTCAGTTGATCAAGTAGAATTTTTTTCATCTATTAATTATTTTGAAATGGTTAGTATTTTTCCCTGTATAGAGCTGGGTATCTGAACAACATAAAAAACTCAACAATGTTTTCCAGTTCGCTTTTTTCAAACATATCTGTTCTCAGGAGTAAGTCACAAGTGGCTTCCACAGGGCAGTCATCACTCTGATGCAGTCCAAATTCACTAAGAAAAGAAGCTGTCGTAAGAATGCTTTCCTTTTTCTGGAGAGTAGGGTTTGGAACGAGTAACAGATCAATACCTTTTTCAGGCCAGTCTTTTTTTCAGGCTATGTTAATATAGCTGACTTTTATGTCCCACAAGATGAGCCCTTTACTTAAAACACATGCCAAACCCCTGGCTTGAAACTTGATGATACTGTGGCTTCTGCCTTTGGCTGGACCAGCAGCAAGAAAATAAAAGGAATTGGAGTAATACCTGCACTGGCATGAATCCTAGAGGAAAGAAGATTTGTGTCACAGAGTGATCAAGAATTGCTTCTTTATGGATGGAAAAAAGGAGGTGGAAGGAGCTGTGTATGAAGGAGTATTTGTCCCTATGAGACAAGATCCCTTGAGCCCTCAGGGGGTGCCTTGAGGCACAGTAACTACAGAATATCCTCCCAAAATGGAACAAAACCTTTTCCAAACTACCTCATACTTAAGAGATTAGCCTCAGGTTGGTAATGTTTCCCATTACTGTGCCCATTCACTTTTGAATTATGCTCAGCTATTGGCTGCAAAGAGAACTTTCCGCAAGGAGTTCTGGGAGGTGAATATGTCCTTCCAGGGAGAAGTACTTGGATACATTCTAGTTTCATTACCTGTTTCTATTCTTGCCTCTAGAAAGTAAGTTAAGAAAAGGTTTCTCTTCCACTCATTATTTTATTTGTATTTGTTATTTTTATACCTTATTACTTTTTCTTGCTAAATTAAAGATACCGTTTCTTTTAGACTCTTTGTACAACATCAATGGTAAATTTTCTGATGCTCGGCACTGCTGCTAGTGACATAATATGCAACTCACAGACGAAAATCAGATCTTTCTCTTGTGAAAAAAAAAGTAGGATAGATTCTAATAGAATTTAAAGTATAATATTGTTTCTCTTAATTCCAAGCACCCTTAATTTTCCGGGAGAAAAATATTTCAGATCTTTTTTGTGGGAAAGAAAAAGTGGACATTTATAAAAGAAAATGGTTATTGTTGTTTATTCACAAAGGAATCACTGATTTAGGACTGTGATTCGTGAGTACTGAGTGCAGGGCTTAAGCGTGTGCTGTGATGGGCAGTAGCCAACTGCCAATTTTGGTATCATTGCAATGGCTTGCTCAGGAGGAGAAGCAGTAGCCAGCTTACCTGCAGCCAAGACAACCTTACCAAGCCAAGGTAAGGTATTGCTAGCAAGGTTGTTTCTTCTTCCTTAGGAAATAGAAGGATTGAAACAAGAAATCGACAACGCCAGAGAGCTCCAGGCACAGAGGGATTCTCTGACCCAGAAGTTACAGGTGAGCTATAATGCATCATTGTAATTTAGAGAGAAGGAAAAAAATGATCATCAAGTGAGCAGGTTGTATCAGCAACTTGAACTATATTCACTGAAGGTGCCAGATAAATGTGTAAATCAAACTGCATTGCAAAGTGGTAGGGTGGGATGATCCTTAGGAATTTGTATCAAAATTTCTGCCTGCTGCAAGTTGCTATTTTTACCTGAGGGAACAGTCCCAGATTTCATTTACAACTCCAGAGAGTACTCTCAGGCTAGCAGAAGTCTTTCAAGAATATATGTTCTGGGCAGTTCTGGTCTCATTTTCACTTGCAGTGTCTTCCCATAGGTCTTGTGTGCCACTGAAACCATCAGGCTGTATATCATCAGCTTGGGATGAGTGTATTCAGCTTTTAAACATGACCTGAGAAAGTAAAGGCTAAAGACTTCATGTGTAATGCAGTCTTTAAAAACACACTTTGACATTTTCTTGGACTTAGAATCATTGTGGTTTCATTGGGTTTTGTGGGTTGTTTCTTTACTGTGTGTAAAGCCAGATACCTCAGCTTTACCAGAATCAGTGTGCCCTTAGTATATTCTCTCTTGCTACCTCGGTCTGTCTGTTGCTGGGCTGACCAGTCAACACATATACACCTCCCCTGTGAAATCTGCGTTTGTAGTAAGAGTCAACCAAAGATGGATTAAACTCTGAATTCAGACTTCAGAGTTTTAGTAGGAATGCAAACTCAGGTATTAAATAGCTCCAAAGTGCTGAAATGTGGCCCTTGCTGTTCTGTGGCTCGACCTAAATCATGCCCCATCAGACTAGCCACAGCTTAAAAATTATTCAGTAGTTACTCTTTGAAATGTGTTAACATGAATAGGAACTTCCTTCCATCTCATTTTAGCCTACAGAGTAAGCCATATAAGAACACAATGGTTTTATTCATTTTTCCCCCTTCGTAAGTCAAATTACTAGGAAAAAGTATGCTATTACTTTAAACAATGTTTAAGGATTGCTTTGAATACACCTGAGCTTGCCTGTTCCACTATTCTAAAAATTGTTGCTGGCTTTAGGCTAAAAATGGGAGTTTTCAGCTGAAAAAGTACTTATCTGGGAGACTCAAAAGGGAGATTATAATGAAATTTGGAAATTGTTCTAGCAGTAGCATATGCAATAATTTCATTGTAAGATCGTATGAAAAATAATATTGAGCCAAGAATGAGCTATCCTTAGCAAACAGATTTATGAAAGACTAGTAAAAGATTGAAGATTAGAAAATGAAAAGTTTTTATTGAAATTGTATTTTATAAGGTCAGTAGCTGTCTTTGGTATATCTTTAGTATGGATATATTGTCTATATATGTCCATATGTCATGTTGTACGTGATGAGTTTCTGAAAATAGTTCTACATGGTTCAATTCAAGTAGATTTAAAGCTTGCTTAGGATCTTCTTTAAAAGTTGCCTTTCTTAAGCTTGAAGTTTATTACTGACCTGATGCAACCTGTGTAAGAGATCTTGAGTCTTCGCTTTGCTGTAATTGTCCTGCTTTGATTACACCAGCCTACTCTGAGCCACCCTACATCTGTGACGTCAGTGAAATGGTGTTTTCTTCTGTAGCTCCAGACAAACCACCTCACATCTGTTCACTTAGTTGACTCGTCATCTATTTTCAGGGTGATTATCCTCAGGGTCTGTACTCTTTTTTTATTGTGCTGGGTTTTTTCCCTCTTGTGCTTGCAAATGGATTATGTAACACTAAAATAATTTGGACTATAGTCTGTATGAAAAAAGCTATACCAAAAAATTACTATTTAAAGGTGTATTGCATTTCTGACGCACTTACACCAGGGAATGAATTAGAAATCCAATTGGCAAATTCCAATGAAAAGCAGTATGTTATCACTGTGAAGGGTAAGTACTGAGGCCCTTGTTACTTAGTAATTCCATTAGCAATGTTGAGAAGGCATTCAGTGAGTCATGATCAGTGTGACTCTAACAGTAAGTCAGGATATCTTTATTACTATGGCTGATTTCCAAATATAGCAGTTGTGTATGGTTCAAATATTTTATTCAGATCCTTGCACTTAATTCCACAGAATATTATTACAGTGCAAACAACAAACAATAACTTGTTAATAATTTATTTCTTTTCTAGAAGAAAACAGTGTTTGAGAAATTACTGCATCTGCTGTAAGAAGAGCTTTTAAAAACAGGGTAAAATACACTCTGCAAAGGGTCTGAATGTATCAAAAGAGTCAGTTTATTGTTAGGTGAGATTAACTGCAAATAAAGTGAAATGACCCAACTAGGGAACAGATTACATTACATTGACACCTCTCCGCTTCTTCCAGAGGTAGATTTATTTGTAACAGGAAACTGCACATGAGCTGGACATGAACTTGTAATGCAATACTATGGAGAAAAAAATCGTTAGTATTAGTCTAGGGTAAATTAGTGTAAGGATCAAACGTAAAATTTGGGAAGAAGTGTTTTGCAGAAATTAAAAGCAATAGCTCCTGGTGTATTTCAGTTGATTCTGCTTCCCCTACATTAAGCATCACTTAAGCAAAACAAAATAGGAGGAAGTGTGGGAGAAAGTCTATCTGAGGAAATGTTTGGGAAGCTAAGTGTATGTGGATTAGGAAAGAGATGTCAAGAATGGAATATAAATAAAATATGCAAACTGGAAGTTTAAACAAAAGAACAGAGCTCTTCTTTGAAGACATGCAGGGTGAGGACTAGCAATGGAGAATTAGTCTGTGGCTGAATATGGATGGAAGTGCCTACATCTAACACAAAGCTTTTGGTTTTACCTGAGTGCTACCACCCTAACAGGTCACAGCAGAACAATACTTCAGTGTAAAAGTGTCTGAGGAGGACCCGAACAATGATTTTCAGCATTAGATACAGGCCAATGGGATATTCTTCAGGCCCAAATATCTCAAAATAGGGCCATGTATGTATCTGTCCATTTGTTCCAGAGTGGTCCCTTTCATCAATGGCTTGTCTGCTTGTAGAAATTAATTATGTCAGGGGTAAGAGCATTTGCAAGGAATGTTTCTAGAGCACACACATATGATGAGTAGAAGAGGAGCAGTGACAGGACATCTGAGTAAACACTGTCAAACAGCAGTTGGTTTTATGGAAGCTAAAGAAAGGACTGTGTCATTCCTGCAGAGCTGAAAGGACTTTAAATTTCCCTTTTAGTCCTGTACTGCAGTCACTTGGTCACAGAGAGTCTTGAACCCGTGCAGGCATACACCAGGTAGTACTTGTCAGTACTCAGTTGTGGAGGGCAAGGGGTAGGCTCAGTGAAGCAAAACCTTCAGAGGGTACGGCTGGGTTATAGTTAGCTTGTTTGTTTATAGCAGCAGTGGGGTAGCAAATCACTATATAAGCATACATGTTTTTTAATTGTTCCTACAAATACTCTTTTCAGTGAGCTTTCTTTAGTGCTTTGGCAACTGTATTGCTCAGTGTTAAACAGATTAAACTAATTAATCTCTTGGTCCTGGCAGCAAAGGATAATTCCTTCTCCCAGCTGTGCTGTCCAAAACCAGTGCCCAAAACTGTAATTTTTGTCTTGTCCATTTACGAACAAGAAGTAAGGGAGGTATTGCAGTTCAGCTTGGACATAACCCTTGGCTGCACAAGTAGCGAGAAATATGGGGAGATCAGGTTCTTGAGGCTCTGCCTTCTCCACCTGCACTACTGTGGGGATCCCAGAGCTCTCCCCCAGTCCAGAGGCTGGGAGCCGAAACTGAGCACTGGCCACATCACCCAATCCCTCCACTGGCCAGGGATGCAGCGGCCAGTTGATGCTGCCAACAGACTCCTTGTGGGTGGAAATATGTCTTGGGCCACAGACATTGACACAAGGCTGCCATTTCATACTTGCTACTCTTGATTGCCCGAATGCATATCCTGTATGGGATGTTTCTAACCATAATGGGATGTTTCTAACCATAAGATGTTTCTTATGGTTAGCTGAGATCTTTCCAGTGTAAACACGAATATATTTGTTAGCTTTGAGGAAGACAGAAGAATCGTAACAAAACCCGTGGGAGAATGAGAGGGCAGAAAAAGGAGTCACTTGGTCTTGGAGTGGTGGCTGCTGCCAAATCTCCCTTCCTATGGCTTTGTGAAAGTAGTTGTTGTAAAAACTCAGAGCAGGTCCATTAAAGCTTTGTGACACAAAGCCACTGGAGGGAAGCAATATTCAAAACATGTTCATGTATGTAAGTGTATGAATTCACTATGCACTTTTCCAAGGAATGGCTCCACAGGGTGTGTGGTGTATTGAATATACTCTCCCTGTGCTGCCTTTGAAAGTGTTTCTCATAACGGACATTAGAAAATTTAGCATGAATTTTTGAGATGTGCAGTTCCAGACCCACACAACAGCTAAATTAGACAACTGATAGAAGAGAGGGCACCCAGTTTGCACAGAGCCGAGTGGCTGTGACCTCCTTCCCTAGTCAGGCTCTGGACTAGAGCTGGGCCTGCTCAGGGTGCGATCCCCTCAGCTGTGTGTAACGCAGCATCACCTCCTCTATCCACCCGCTGTATGGGAACAACTTGTCCTCACAGCGCTGATGGCTCTGGTGCTTTCCTGCCCCCAGAGGTGCGCTGCTGTGGGGCGAGCGCTTGCAGAGATTGCTCTGGGGCGCAGTGCAGCGAGACAAGATGTTCAGGCTGCGCTCGCTTGGTTTAAATTTGTCACAATCGGTGTCACCTTGACATCAGTCTTGCTGGTTGATGTTTCTGTCTTAATTTTTAGGGTGAAAAGGCCTGTAATGTGGGACAGGAATAAAGCAGTACTCCTCCATCCATAAAGCAGTATACTGGATGGGTTTCTGTATGACATGTTTTAATGGGAACTGTGTCCTTGAGTAATTCATGTAGTCTAAATCAGGGAATACTTGAACTTAAGTAAACCTTTGAGGAACTGTTTTCAGTAGGTGGTACATTTCTGAATGATATAAGCAATAACTTACCAGAGTAAGTATATTACATCTGTTGTTTACTGACTAAATTTTATCCTTCTCCAAAAGTTTCTGACCTTCAGATGCGTTACTGAAAAAATGGAGGAATTGGCAGTACATATGTGATTGCAATAACAATTTGGGTTCTGTTTTTGGCGTAGAGGAAATTGTAGAGGGTTGCAAATTGTTTTAGAAATCAGTTGACAAAACCAGCACACGAATACCAGCAGGAGGTGAGACTGCTTTCTCTTTGTAGACGACACAATTAACATGTTATGTATTTTCTCTGAAGGAAGTAGAAATTCGAAACAAAGACCTGGAAGGCCAGCTGTCTGATCTAGAGCAACGTCTGGAGAAAAGTCAGAATGAGCAAGAAGCATTTCGCAATAACTTGAAGACACTTTTAGAAATTCTTGATGGAAAAATATTTGAACTATCAGAGTTACGAGATAACTTGGCCAAGCTGATAGAATGCAGCTAAAGAAAATGGGTTTTCAGTGCCAATCAGTTTAAAGATGCACTGTCTCTCTTCATAAGACTGTGTTGGGCTCTGCATCAAAGTTGCACAAAATTAGAGAATGCTCCTCTGGGAGGGATTGTTTTAAATTCGAGTCATATTTCAATGTAAAATTTAGAACTTACTTAGCTGTATCTCAATGAAGAAAAAATACAACAAAAAAACTTGAATTACAAATTACCTCCTTGTACGTTATTGGCCACAGATAACTTGAAAGATATTAAAAGTAATTGAATGCAATCCTTTTCTAATTATGAGATGTGGAAGAACTAGCAGTGCCCCAGGTCACTTCCCCTTTTTGTGATAGATACAATATAGGTTGTCTGCTGTTTTATTTATTTAAGATATTTAATTGCTGTTTGTGCAAGAACTTAGTGATGACAGCCCTTTATTTTGTTGTTCTTAATAATTTCTCAGGATACTTTGCACTGTGGAAAAGCAGTGCCATTACCAATTTATTCTTGCCAGGAGTGAGAGAGAATTGCATCTTTAATTGAAAAAAAGTCACTATAACTGCTTGTATAAAGTTCTTTCTTCGGGGGTTTTTTGGTTGGTTGGTTTGGATTTTTTTTTTACATATATATATATATGTACACACACACACACATATATATATACTGGAAGATATGGTATTTCTTTATGGAGCTTACTCTGGTGTTCTGCAATATTGTCCAATGTAAGGTTTACTTTCTCATATGAATTCCATGTAATTACAGTGAGATGCTATCTTCCACTTAACTGTATTTTGAAGCCAACCAATGATGGAAGGTGAGTCCCCCAGCAGAAAGGGGAAGGGGAAAAAAAAAAGCAAAAACCCCCTGGGAATTTTAAATATAAATTTGACATGCACAGATAACAAGGAATAGCTCGTCATTTGTTTTCTGGCCTTGATACATATATCGAATATGTATGTTCAATTAACTGTTACCCTGTTCTGCAGGAGACTTTTTCAGAATGTCTCATGAATTTCAGGTTTTGTGAATAATGGCTTATGAAGAGTACTGTTTTATTACAGATTGCATTAAGGGCGTAGAGCTATTGCAAGGAATTACTCGTACGCTGAACTTGTCCAACCAAGAAAGCTGCTTGTAGAAGTTTTATTGTCATAGCAAATTGAAATGGAGACGTTTACTCTTTTAAGGTCGTCATATCACATCTTAATTGAAAACACACCAGGCAATATTCTGAACTGTTAACTAAATGTTTAAAAACAGGAAACTGAATTCAATTATCCTCAGTGAGCAGGTTTTAAAGTTGTTTTGATGTAATTTTAACAGACTTTTGGCAAACACACATGTCTTTATATAATAGATTTATTTAAAAAACAAAAACCTCTTTGAAAGGTAAGCCAAGTGTCATGCATCTTGCATCAAAGTACATTCTCGCCATAAACTGCTTGTAATGCTGAAGAGGGCTTTTTTAAAATGTAAGAATGAATGTCAGACTTCAGAGTCAAAAGATGCATGGACCTTTGTTCGCTCCCCAAATTAATTTGAATGTTAAACATGAAATCTAGCTGCTTCTTAAATTTGTACAACACAATTTTCTCCACTTAGAGACTACTATTCAAAACTAGAACATATAAGTTTGTTTTCATGTGCGTACTGTGTGTATGTACACCATGCAATACACACAGGTTCTCATTTTTATTAGAAATACATGCTTTATATCTAAAATACTGGGTTTTTTTTCTTTACCAGTGATTTATCAGGTTTATTAGAATACATGCTTTATTAGAAATACATGCTTTACTTCTAAAATACTGGGGTTTTTTTCTTTACCAGTGATTTATCAGGTCTCCCCTGACTAGTCAGGAAAATGGTTTAGGTCAAATGCTAAACCGTTGTGTATTATACGGTATGTAATGTAGACAATGTTTAAGTTTTCTCCATATTTTGGGGGTATTTTCTCATTTATTTTATTTATTAAAGGGGTGGGGGGAGCTTGGTTCAGCGTGCTGCTGGTTGAAAACTTACTTTGTGGTGAGCTACATGTTTTGCATTCGGTGGATTTTACACGGTGGTGTGTATATCTTCATCATGTCCAGATGAGCAGATACTACCATTTTTTTAATTTTATTGGGGATGTTTTGGCCTGATTCTCCTGTCACTTTAGCTGCTGTAAACCGGATGTGTCCTTGATGTGTCCTTGTGTTATGACAACTGAGTGTCACTAAGATTCAGTTGTCATAACATCTGTGGAAGTACAAGGAGAATCTGGCCTGTTGATGCTCAGTGGACATACTAAGGATGAAGAAAGAACAAAAACACAAAACGTTAATGATGGAATAAATGTAATATTATTTTTAATGATATTATTATTGACTTTTTAAAGATACTATGTCATTTACATGTGGGAAAATAGTGGACAGAAATATTTCCACTTAAATTTTGTGACTATGTGTGGTACATGAGTATTTCTATGTATACGTACACACACATATGTATATACAGAACATGGAAAAATTTAGATGTGCACATTTTTAATATTTTCCTATTGAAATTAAATTTAAAATTGGAAATTGATATTTGAGAATTTCTTTTCTCATAGAGTAGATATGCTTCATTTCTTTTTTTTTTTTGTTTTTTATTTTAACAATACAGTTACGGAGGACTGCACCTTTGAATTCCCAAATAGTTGCCAAACATAAATGTGGGATAAGGTGGACACACGTGCACATATAAATAAAGTCCTATTGCTTAGACTATTTTTAATGTTTATGTACAGTAGGTGAGTGTTTAGAAATTGCAATCTAAAGTTCATACTTAGGTGGCTATACCTACTGTAGACTCTCCACTTCTGTTTTACAATGAAAGTTTGCCCACTTGGAACATTACTTTCCCAGAGACAGGTACTATACCTCTGTAGGAATATATATATAGGAGGAAACAGTGTTGAGTACTATAGCCTGAAAACATGACCATGAACTTGCACTGTAGGGGAGAGCAGTCACATTGTTTGTAACTTCTTATATGGCAACTACAGTGTTGTAAAATAAAAAAGCAGAATTACCAAAAGTCTAATACATACCCAACAAAAACCAAACCAAACAAATGAACAAAAAAAAATGAAAATAAAAAAAAGAAAAATCAAAAATGCAGTTTTTTATTTTGAAATACACTTGCTGTTCTCTGGAGAATGTAATTTTACTGTTTATTTTTTTCTTAACTCTTTTGAAAGTATGTGCAAGTGATAGCAGCAGTTACCTTAATCTTTCAGGTGCTACTGGATTTTGCATTATTAGGGTGTTATGTTGTGAAATCCTGACTTTGACATAAAAGATTTTTGTAAGTATATCCCCATCTGGATAGTTAGTTTTTGGAGTGTCTTGTTCATAATCCATATGCCTCAATGATCCAGAAATTGCATTTTTCTATGTGGACAAAGTAAAATGTGTGAATTAATGTGTCTGTTACAGACTGGGAATTCCTTTTCCTGGCTAATATATCCAGGAAATAGGAGGACAAAATGAACTGATAATGCAGAAATGCTGTTATAAGGTCTCTAAGAAAATACATTTTCAGGTAAAATAAAAATAAATAAAGGGCTAAACCAGATGTAACACTAACAAGTATTCTTTAATGCTGTCGGTGGCATTTGCAGGATAATTCCTTTAAAGAAAACCACACAAGAATGAACAATGCGTCATTTAAAAAATAATACTTTGGGATGTGTCTTTCAAGTTATCAGTTGTGAAAGATTTCTGATTTCTGCTCATTTTTCTACCAGTTAGGGGTCAACTTCAGGTTTACCTTTAGTAAAAGGCTAAACCTCAATTCGTTCTATCTTCTTTTATATTCAGTACTGAAGAGCGCTTAATGAACACCACATTCAAAAGTCAAATTCAAAACCTGTTTTCAGAAATACTGCACGGAAAGAGAAATGGAAAACTGTTGCAGACCTTAATTCTCTGCAGAACTGTGGATGTCAGTAAAAGCACTTAATTTGGTTGACTGCAGAAATCTTGGATCTTGAGGCCAAAGATAAACCTGATTAGAGATTAGGTCTGGATGTCAAAACACAATTAAAGAAAAGGAACATCAAGAAATTCCATCCAAACGAGCACATTTCAGCCTCAGTAACTGGACATGTCAGTGAAGTGCCCCTCTATACATTGGGTTTTTTTCAGGAAATGGACCTGACTCTGCAAAGCAATGTTCAGATTGTCTTGTTTACATATTCTTAGTAACGCTGCATATGTGCACTACTTCTGAATGGTGCTAAGCAGAGAACACATCACTGAATAGCATACTTTTAAAAATCCATATTTTGCTTAGTAGCATTAGTTTCTTTTTTCACTCCACTTATTTCAGAAAAGTAGGATTAATTTTTCCCATTATGTTAAATGTTTGGGAACGAAGAACAGAGTTTTGTGTTAGATCCTGAAGTCAGTTTGGCTCATGTCCACTCTTCTGGCTGTGCAACATAGCCAGAAAGCAGGTGCCAGTGTTTATATCACAATACCTCTATAGACAGAACCATACGGGGTCTTGTAGCTTGCCCTCCACAACCTCTCAGGGACCTGTAGCTGCCAGTACTGCTGCCTTTGCAGTACTGCCTCTGGCAGCTTATCCTAGGACCAAAGAAACAGAAGCTTAATTTGTACCCACTTTCTCCCTCATTGCTGGGTCTTGCACAAGCAGAGCTCAGCTGCAGCAGTGCGTCTGGTGGTCTGTGTCATTTTCAGACACAGGCATGGGAAGGAGGAGCAACCATCAAAGATGTTTCCAATCGGGGGGGAAATGCAGAGTTGTCAGAAAGATTCCTTTACCTGTAACTGTACATAGGCAGGAATGGTTTGCACAGCAAAGGACAGACCACCCGAGCTGTGCAGCAGTTAGGAAACGTTCATTAAAAAGGATCTTGCTTTCCTTAGGTGTTCACAGCCTGCTAATACTGAGCACACGTGGCTTGCTCCAAAACTCTGCTCTGGTTGCGATAGGCTTCCCAAGGTCAGCATTAGGCATGTGTGTCAGGAACACAGCCAACATCCTGACAGTCTGCAAACCCCTTCAGGTCCTTTCAGCCTTTTCACAACTAGAGGTCTGGTATCAGTAGTGGTTGACAACACCCCCTGTTTTTTCCTGCCATCAATTCCTATCACCTGTGGTGTCTGTGTAACAAAGTTCTGAGGTGGATTTGGGGATTTGTCTTTTAACTTCGAAGTAGTTTCAGACCTTGTCCATCCCTGCTCTGGGGATGTTCATCTGCTCTCGTCCAAGTCTCGTCTCATTGCATGGCCCCAGCAGTGTGTCAGCCGCTTTTGCTTCCACTAGATTAACAATAGGAACCTAGAAGTTTTCTTGGAAGAGAACTTGCATTTCTGTGACTGGTAATTCTTGAAGATGAAGAATTCTTGTCCTAGTAGATCAAGAAGGAGGCAGAGCCCCCGACCTTCACAAACAATACGTGCATCCAAGTGCTAAGGGGAAAGGAAGAGCTACACTAACAAGGTATGTTGAAGTACAAGCTGTGTGTATGGATTTCCCCCTTTTGAGTTAAATACAGTCATGCAGATATTTGCAAGCTTAAGATTTTCAGAGAGGGAGGAAAAGCTTTGAAACTCTCTGAGTCTGGATTGTATTTTGTTAAATGACGACAGGAATTTAAACAAAACAAAAGAAATGGGAAGCAAAATGATCTTCCCTGCAAAGAGAGACATCACAGCCCTTACCTGTGGATGGAAATGTAAAAATCAAATCTACTTTTTCTGCCTCTGAATACACTGTTGCGTTTATAATTCCAGCAGTGTTGTTTCTGAGGAGTCTGCAGCAACAGGAACCAGAAATCTATGAGTGAAATTCACAGCTCTCTATTTGACTTTCACGTAGTGAAAGGAGCCAGGATAATAGTGTGTAGTTCAGTGACTCAAATAGTACCTAGCGTGAGCATCCTGCACCGAGTCCTGCTGCTCAGGCTCTATGCTAAACCCTGCTAGCAGCGTGGAAGCCAGCCCAAACACAAATGCACTTGCTACACTCGATGTCTGTCCCAGAAGCAGTCCTGAAGGGTTTGTTGCCCTTTGTTCTGAAGCTGCTGGTTCGAACTGCGGTCATGTCACTACCAGTTGAACCCATTTGCTCCAGAGCATTCTGAACATTTGGAGATAGATACACTTGCAAGGGAAGAAAACAGAGGGGAAATGTAATTCTGCAGATCTTAAAGAGGCAGGCTAAGTGGTGGGTTGATTGATGTAAGAACCTTTTCTCCATCTCGTTGAAAGAAAAGGAAATGATGAAAGCTTTATTTGGAGTGGTAATTTTTTCCACTTGAACCCACAAGTCAAAACTTTTTTATCCTATAGTTCTTGTATTTTTCCCTTTTTCTGTCTATGTTGTTTTGTGCTGCGTTAACATGGAGCAGCCAAGCACACGTTTCTAATGAATGTAATGAAGTCCTGAACTGCTTTTGGAATAAGATACCTAAACATCCAGTGACCTGCTCACCACACAGGCACATCAGCAACCCAAACAAAAAACACAGAAGATATCTGTAGGTATAGGGTGCTGTCTGTTGTGCGTGAACATCTCTCAGTGAAGGAATCGGCCAGCCAAAGAAGGCAAGAGAAGAGGCAATGAGGAAGCATCAGGGAAGTTCTAAACAAGCATTAACTGAAGCATGCCACAAGGAAGTGTTTTGAATCAAGGCTGGCTAAAACAGAGAGCAATGCAAGTATTTTCAGAAGACAGGAGTTTTTGTGCTCTTTATTGATGATGACTGCATTGCAGAAACAGAAAATTCCTCTAAGGCATGTGTAACTCCTCAAGTCAATATACAATAATGTGTCAGGATTGGCAGGCTGTCTAGAAAAGAAACTGAGCTGATTGTCTTGCTAAAACAAAAAGATCATATACTGGGCAGCAAACACTCTCATCTAGCCAGAGGATTTCTGCCATCGGCTAGGAGAGGAGACAGATCTTTTGCAATGGAATTACGTCAACATTAGGAAACTTCCCTGAGCGAAGCAGTACAAAGATGAGAACAGAGCTCTGCGCCACTGCTGCAGTGTGCCTGAGCCAGCGTGGGACAGCTACCTGCAAGACTTACCCGTGTGGCCTGGCGGGACGGGCAGGTAGCGGCTGTGCTCTAGGTTCAAAGGCTTTTAAGGGAATTGTGGTGCTTGCACCCAGTTGCAGTAATGGAACTGTAACAAGAACATAGTATCTAAAAATGAAACCCAGAGGGAATTAAGGCTCAGAACGCAGGAGGAGTCAGCGTTGCGGGTGACCAAGCAACTTACACCACTTACTCTTGGTATGTCCAAACACACGATCTCCTCAGTAACCCTGGCAAAGCGGGGGGTTTATTACAGGATACAAGGAAACAGATTATCCAGCCACTGAGGCTGGGTTTGCAGCTCAGGGTAGCTACTAGAACACTGTGGAATTCACCATGACGTTTTTAAGTCTTTCAAGTGTTGCACCAGAAGAGGGAGCTGCTACTTGAGGAAGTTGTAAAGTGGCTTTTATGACCCCCATAAGCATAGCGCTGTGTCTTACATCGGGTAAAAGCTGGGGCATAGCTACTTGGAAAACAGTTGTCTGGTGAGAGCAATGTGTCAAGGGACCAGGCATTCATCAGCTGAGAGGTCTTGACAGTTACAAGTGGGGAAATTCTAATCTACAGTATTTCAGCATGTTGGGAGGTTTTTTTAAAGGACTGCTGTTGCAGTGACATGTTGATGGGCTGGCAGAAAGCATCGTGGTGTCCTCTTTCTTACACAACAGCTAGGCTCCTTCCACCTGGTGAGCTCCAAAAGGAGCAGGAGCCAAATTACACATTTAGTCACTTGACCGAGCTGGTACTGACAACGTCTTATTCAGAAGCATCCCTGAAACCTTGAGTATCCATTAGGAACTGCAGCAGGTTCCTGTGTTTGGGCCTCGAAAGGCAAGACGACTTCAGATCCGTTGGGCAGCTGATGGCTGGAAGCAGAACCCAGGTTTATCCCAGGCAGCTGATAGAGCAGTCTTGGCAAGTGCTGGTTGAGACACAGAGTTTCTGTTTAAAGTTACTTATTTTGAACTGAGATTAAAAGCCAAAGACTTGAAGGGCTTTTTTTTTTTCTGTGAAATGGGACATAGCATCGACTTGGGATTGTACCTGCTTTAGAGTATTTAAATGCAATTTAGTTGTAATAGGTGTTAGTCTGTGTACAAATCTAAGCAAAGCAAGCCTGGGTAGGCAGTGCTGCCCAGTGTTCTCCCTGAAAACAGCCTGAGTAGACACGACGGTTTTGGGGATTCTTAGGGAGGAGGGTTCGGTTGATTTTCTTTTCCAGAAAGGTGGCAGAGGTTTGCTCGGTCAGGAATGTTTAACTAACGCTGCCCTCGGCTGAGGCGAGTCCCGCACTC
>NW_009919821.1:0-287 GCF_000696875.1 Nestor notabilis
ATATATATATAAATAAAATAAAATGGTATCCTGTATCAACAAACATAGAACTCTTTTTAACCCTTATATTACTGTTCCTATAACTCTTTTTAAATTTTGAGTGTTACATTCTGCAATAATTTATCTGTGGTTTGTACCTATGATTAGAAATTTAGTTACAGGGTAAATAGATCAAATTAAAAAAAATCCAACTACTGTAGCTGGAAGTTGTGAACCAAGTTTGTAAGACCTTTTCTTTCTTTCTTTTTTTTTTTTTTTTTTTTTTATTTTTTTTTTCCCTTTTCGCT
>NW_009919821.1:318-19126 GCF_000696875.1 Nestor notabilis
TGTGAGTTGGAATTTGAAAAGTCAGAACATTAGGAATCTACAGTGTCTTATTCAGGAATTTTTCCCCTCCTTTCCTCACAAAGGAATTCCCACTGTGACTTATAAATAGAATTAGACTGCTTGTGTGCATGTATGTATTATATATACACACAAAAAATATGCATTGGGGGGGGACGTATGTGCGATACGAATGTGTATATTGTATGTAGGTCATAGTTCTGTAAAGAGAAAAGTAGTCAAGAGGTGATGGAATGTATTGTAGAAATGTGATTATTTAGTAGGGGGTTGTTATGTCCTCACTGTTGTATAAATAGCTGAAACTCTCTACTACATAATCTTCTGTTATAAGGCTAACTCTGATATCATGTCAATTTTACTGTTTTTTAAATGAGTTGCATTGAGCCCTATTTAAAATGCCATGAAAATACCAAGCTCCCAAAGACAGCCTTGAAATAAAACTAATGGAGGAGGAGGAGAGATGGGAGAAATGAGTGATGTTTTTCAGGAGAAATTGAAATGAGAAGGTTTGCATTTGGTGGATGGGGAGGCATGGGAATTGCTGTATCTTTGCAAATTAATACCCGAATCTCCTGTGGTCTGACTTGGAAAATGTTGTCAATCGGTGTGCTTGTGTTTTCAAATTACGTTGTAAGGGCACTGTTTGTGTTCTGTAAAAGGATCTCGTCTTCAAAGTAGATTATTTTCTTTCGCAAGGGTTTTTGTGAATATTAATTTTGTCCCAAAATTGCTGTTGTGGCATTGCAGAACAAAATACTTTCAATCCAACGAGTTTCACTTGTGCTGTGAAATTCTGAATTTAATTATGGCCATTTAACTTTTCCCTCCCCTCCCTCCCCCCTGTAATTGGAGAAGGAAGATTTCTTTATGGAGAGTTCTCACTTGCAATTGTGAGAAGTCAGAAACATTCTTACAGATTGGCTTATTCTTCATACTGTTCAATTTAGGCTGGAGAAAGCAACCTAATTGTTATTTATTCATACAGTATCACTTTTAATGATGATGATCCTGGTGACTTTAGAAATCTGTTTAGAAAAACAGAGCTCCCAGTATTGCACAGACACTTGAATTTTTTGAAGGCATTTTTTAAGCAGTTGCAAATCAGATCATAATTTTCAATTATTTTTTTTTTTAATATCCTCCTCCCTATCAGTATGTTGACACCCCCCAGGCATCCCTCCCTCTTTCCTCTTCCCCACGATTCATTTCTGGCACATACACACACAAGTGAAAGGGCAGGGAGGTGGAAGTTGTCAGAGGCCTTTCCTTCTGCTTATTTGGTGGTAATGGGAGTTACAAGCATAAATCTTTATGCCTTTATGGAGAAGAATATACCCATTTTTGTGTATACCTGTACAGAGAGATCTATCTGTATATGAGATGCTGGTAGCACTTTGCTGAATGTGGACTTGCCCTCATGATGTACAATAAATACGTATGAATGCAGTCAATCTAAATCTATATATACATGCATACAGATGTATAGATGGGGTATATGTTGTATCGCACACACGTACGTTAGTTGTAACATGAGTGAGTGTGTGAGCTAAAGAGCGAGACTGTCCACATAACGTGTAACAGGTAAGCACTTGTGCCAAACAAGGTGGTTTTAATTCTTCTGAGGGATTTGGATGACATCAGTGACTGATCTGAGCTTGGTTACTATTGATTTGTATTACCTCAGTCCTCACAGTGGAGTTGCCTTGGTACGTTTCTGTTTTCATTTATTCTATGTTAGTACTCACTGAGGCCTCTTGCAATGCCGACCTCTTCTGCTTCTCTGCTCCATTGCCTCCATTCCAGCTCCTCCCTGTCCCTGCATCTCTACTGTTTCTCTTGCTAGCAGCAATCAGGTTTAATGGCCCAATCCAGCTCTGCTTATGCATTAGGGAAATTCTCTTGGTGACTGTAGTGGAAGCTGAATTGGGCCCTAAGCACTTGCTTGCACTTATGCAGAATTTTCCAGCTATTCAGTTGTGCTTGAGTATGACTGTGATTTGCAAATGAACACAAACTTTTCTTAGAACCTGATGCAAAGCTTCCTAGCATACTAAAAGGTTAACCTGGCATTGTCTTTTAGAGGTAAACACTCAAAATTAGAACAATGGACCCACCAAAAATTATCTTCAATTTTCAGCCCCAGGGAGAAAAAGGGAGTTTGGTTTGTGTTTCCCGTAGTGCAGGCAATAAGCACAAGGCAGCCCTGTGCTCTGTTCTGAGCAGTGGGGTTGTCATCAAACGTATCAAGAGAAACACAGCTTGTTATATTTTACCATCAAACAGGTTTGAAAATGAGTTGCAGAGTTGACCATTAACGTGCTAGCACTTTGCATCCAATTGTGTATTGAATGATCTTGTTTATATAAGTGCATTGTGGTTTTAAGTATTTTATTTTCTGTTTTCTGGCTAAGTGGAGCTTCTATATCCTTTTAGCAGAAAGCAGCTGTCAGAACCTGCTCAGTCACATTTAAGCACTGTTGAAACTCCTGGCTAACTTAGGCTTCAGTTTCAATGGAGAATGCTGCTCCAGTTCTGTCATCGAGTCGTACTACATTCCACGTTTTCCGTATGGATATGGCACGATTCTTTCTTGGCCACAATTCAGCCATGGAGTTTTGTCTTCCTTGCATTTCTGTTAGAAAAAGGTAACTGGTGTGCTCTTCCATCTGAGCTTTCATGCAATCATATACGACGATTCCTATAATGCATATGTTGGGGCATGTGTATGGGTATGTCTGTACTGTGTGTGTATAATACGCATTTATACACACATGTATATTACACTATTTCAGTTTATGTATGTGGAGAACGTACCTGTTGGTTCTCTCTTGATATATACTCATGCATACATATATTAAATATGTATATAGAGTGTAGATGTCCTGCATATACATGTGTATATGTTATGAACCTTGGTTGGCAATTTTTTTCCCCACTCTTTGCAAATTGCTCTCCCTTACGACATATTTTCACTGAAGCTGCATTATATAGAAGAAATGGAGAAATGTGTTATCAAAGTTTTATTTTAAAAAGGAGACTCTTATTAATTATCTAAAGCCATCTAATTGTCTTTAGAAATTTTACTAGAAGGGTTGTTATTTAAAAAAAAAAAAAAAAAAAAAAAAAAAAAAGGAAAACAAAAAAACAAACGCAAGCAGACAAGCCCTTACTCCCACCATCATTTATATGGACATAAGAAAGAAATGGAAACGAAAGTTTCTATGTATTTATTTCCTTCAGAGGTTTCTGAGGCATACTGTAATTGCATTCTGCCCCATCCCCCTTTTGTCCAATTATAATTAATGATTCATGGTTTCTTTTACAGAGCTTTTTCCCTCATTACTTTACTTTTGTAAATCATTGTTCACCTCCTACGTTCAGTAGTACTGATAGCACTAAGGAGATTTCATGTCCTTCTGTCCTTTTTGGGAGTAATACCAATGCATCACTATTGTGTTACATTTTAACATACTTTGTGGAGGATGGATGTTTTTATTGAAGATGTCTGTAACAAGTCTTTAACTTTCTTAATGTGAGAAGCCTTCATTGGAACCTATAGTTTGTTTGTTTCCAATGAGTTTCTGCAACTGTTTTTTCATCAACATATTAAGTAGTTCCCTTCTTATTTGATTCCTGAGGTTTTAGGGTTTGGGTTTATTGTTGTGGGTTTGGGTTTTGTTGGGTTTTTTCCCCTCCAATTCTACAAAATGTTTTTCTGCAAGTGTAACAAAACAGATGTCAGGATCTCAACCAATATCCTTTTTGCGGTTAAGGGTAAATATCTTTATCCCAGATTTAATAAAAGAGAAGGTGGCAAGTGGACAATCCAAAGTGCTTAGAGGGAATGCTCACTCTTTTTAAGGCTGTCTCAGAGAAGTTTGTGTTTGGTGTCATTTTAAGGGTCGCTTGATCACACTTTGATATCAGAAACAGCCTTGTAACAAAAAGAGCCTCATACAGTTGTTTGGCCACTAGAGTTTAAAAAGTAAACAAGTTGCAGTGGGAAAGCAAAGGTGAGGCAGTGTATTTTGAACCAGTGAATTGTAGCTTGCAAACGTACCTGATTTTGAAGTAACTGCATGGTAGCAAGGATTAGCAGTCTCTTACACCCCTTCCTTCTTCCCTCTCATCCCTGACACATGTTCAGCGTACCGTACATTGGGAAAAATAAACAACTTACTCCAGCAAAGCTAAATCCACTTAATGACTGCTTAAAGGGAACATACAAACTTGCATTGCTGCATCCCGTCTCATGGTATTAGCTGGAAGACTAGCTAATACTCACGAAAAGCCCAGTCCAGTTTTCTTCAGTGGATGTATTGCTTTTGGAGAGTGTGGTGCATGAGGATGCCCGAGAAGAAGGGTCCCTTCCTGCGGGTGCCCGGCAGCGGTAGCAACTCACACTACTGCTTCTAGTGCTGGAGGCTCACAGACAGCATTCCAGGGGCGGGTAGAGAAGCTCGCGTTTGTACTTTCCCTTTAAATAGGAAAGGTTGGCTCTCATGTTCCTCATACTTCTCAATGAATGTACTGTATTACCATCTAAAAAAAAGAAAAAAAAAATCAATGAAATGATAATAGATTGGTCTCCTTTTGTTATCTGGTCCTTGTTTAATTTGTTTAAGGGTTTTTGTATACAAAAGTTTACATTTTTATGTATATTTTTCTTGTGTAAAAACTGATGTAATATGTGTATAAAACACTGTATGTATTATCTGTATATAGTGTGACAAAATGATTTTCTTTCTTTCTTTTGGATGTATTAATAAATCTTGCTGTGAAGTAGCTGTGTTTACTATGTTGAAACCCTCTTCCTCAAGCCATTTTGCCAAGTCTGAGATGTATGAATATTGCCCAGGCTGAAATCTTATCCATAAAGTGATTTCTTTTTTCTTCTAAAACATATCCTAAGTATAGTTATTAAACTGTCCTTTACTAAGATAGCTGTAGAGTCTGATTCTACTCTTGCTTATTCTTTATTGCTTTCTAATGACATTAGCTAATTAGTTTTGCAAACAAACCACAGTCTTCAGTCTCAGTCCTGATTCTAATTATAGTGCATTCTAGCTCTCGATCACTGGCCTGAAGACCAGATCCTCCTCATCTTATTTTCTGGCTTGGGTTTGCAGAACTGTACTTGAAATACAATTTAAGGGGTATGGTATAGAATTTTTTTCTTATATGTTATGTTTTCTGAGATCTAAAAAATGCATACCTGCTTCATCACCAAAACCGGTAAGTTGCAGTTTGGCATTATTTTGAGGATTGGTATATGGATGAGAAATGATGGTTGCTGTGGAGTTCTGGTCGGACTTTTGGCAGGATTGCAAGGCCAGGGGGTGCATGCGGTGACTACCTGGATTGTCCAGATGTTGGGAATCACCACTACCTTGCTTGGACACAGCTGCACACTGGGATAAAGCTACTATTCTGCCACCTTGCTGTAGCTGGTGCAAACCAGACTGCTTTGGCTGGCGCTAACCTTCCAGTGCCAGGTTTGTTCTCTGAGAGCAGTTTTTCCACCTCTCTTCAGACAGAACTATGCCTTGAATGCTTTGAAGTGAGTAGGTGGCAGCTGCATCTTCCTCTCACCATTCGTTTTGTGAAGTCTTCCCCTTTGCTTTCTGATATCAAGGGTACGTGCTTCAACTGATGCTTGCTTTGCTATTCTCCCATCTCCGATATGTTTGAGGTTGTGACTTGGAAGCAACAAACAGTCATGTCCTAGGTGAGACCATCTTCCAGGTTCTGTTTTTCATAAACAGTCTCACTTAGTGCTGACCTGATCATCAGAGTAACTATGAACAGAGATTGATGAGAAAGAGATTCAGTAATCTGACGTTTCTTTTTAATGAACAGTGGATCAGCCATTCTAGACAGTGTAATTAGAGAAGCATTTCACAGTGCTTGGTTGTAGTTCAGGCTCAGGGGTAAGCAGTGTCAGTGAATGATGCAGTCTTCCATGCTAAGACATGCTGATTTTGTGGCAAAGGACAAAACTGGATTGTGCTTTAATGCCTTGCCTTCCTGAGAGATGAGAGAATGCTGAAAGTGCTGAATCCAGGCATTTGTCAGGACAGAGTGATCACAGAAAAAATGAGACAAAGTAAATAAAAGGAGAGTGCAGCAGCATAAGTTCAATGCAGTATGGCTGGAGAAAGACTACCCCAAGCTTGTCCATTCTAGGGGATTTTCAAGGTTATGGGCCTGAGACATTTGGACACTATAGGGGTTATAGTGATGAGACAGTTCTGGGCTGTTATTGATGCAATTCTGACTCTCTGCATGAATGTTGCAAAGCTTATCCTTCAAAGTGCTCCTGTATCAAGTAGTCCTCAAAGTCAAAATGGCGAGAGGTGGAAGAATGGCAAAAATAGTTGATCTAGTTGAAGATGTCCCTGCTCATCGCAGGGGGGTTGGACTAGGTAACCTTTGAAGGTCCCTTCCAACCCAAACTGTTCTATAATTCTATGATAGTTGTTAAAAATCAGCTTTTAACAAAACAGCAAAAGTAAGTTGCTATTTGGTGTAAGATTTGAGGCCACAGTGAAGAGTAAGAAGGTGGAAGTTATGGAAATGGGGGTTCTTCCCTAGGGATGACTCCCTAGCGAAGCAGAGTTGCCTGGTCTGGTCCCAAGCTGGGTGTTCTCCAGTGTGGGCTTTGAAGAGAAATGGGCTGAGACTCCTCTGCTGACTAAGGCACAGACCAGCTGAATCACCTGCGTTTCTTTCCAGCATTTCCATGAAGAACAAAGAAATGCTGCTCTTAGAAAAAGACTGCATGTGTCTCAGCCTGAAACTTTACAAAAACAACCGGTCATTGTTCTAGTGCCACATTTCAAAACACAAACAGGCTTTGTTTGAAGTATCAATTCAGGAAGAATGTGGTTTATCTTTCTCTGTATTTTAACTGTCCTCTTGAGCTCCAACAGCAGTCTTTTAATAGTTGGCAATTATTTTCTCAGGAAAACTCCTTTAGTTTGTACTGGAAAAGCAGGTGACGTTTTGTTACAAGAGCAAATATTGCTCTTGTATGCAGTGAAGCAATTGGAAGGATAAACCTTTATCAAATTTGGGAGGTGGCTTCCTGCAGAGGTGAAGACAACCTCTCTCTCCCTGCATAGTCACAGGCACTTGTCCCCTCTGCAGGAAATAATGGGGGATATCTTCCACGCTCCCCCCTGGAGCCTAGACCCCAAAGTGCAGGGTTGGTACTCTGCAGCTTTCAGGTGTGAATTGGAGATACAGGATGCTTGTTTTCAGGGGCTAAGAGCTGATTGTCGTGTGTACTGGTGTGAGGTTCAACCCAGGAATGGCTGCCTTGGTTTACTGCTATTAATTTGTGACTAGTGGAAGGTGCCAGTGAAGAGTCTTGGTACCACTGAATCTAGTAAGAAAACTGAAGCGTTGTGCTAAAAATGTCCTTGAAAGCAAAGTAGCTTTGATATTCAGATGCATTCTTGTGTTTCTGTAGGGGAACAGCAGTACAAACTTCCTATGCCCACATCCAGTTAATCCCACAGCAGCTGTCCTTACGACCAAGAGGTTTGTGTGTCCTGTTCACCCCTCGCATCTTGCTTGTGATGGCTGTCATAGTGACTGGTGTGGAGAGTCCTGTATTGTGAACCCAGACTGGCTCTGGTGCCTGTTTCTGCTCAGCTTGTGCACCAGCTTCAGCTTCTTGCCTGTTTAAATTTAAAATGTAAAGCCTTTGCTTTCACACTGTGCAGCTCTTGGTGGAAGAAACCCTCTGTAACTAGCCAGCAACCATCCCAGGGGCTCTTGCAAACCTGATCTGTGGAGTCCTTTACTGTGATGCCTACCAGGTAACTGATGCTGGTTAGGCTGCTGATACAGATGTAAATGCTGTCACGCTGACAGGTATTTTCTCAACAGGTACCTTGTGTTCCATGGACTTCAGCCACTTCTAGCTTCCCCATTGTAGCCATTTTGGATGCAGTGATGGCCCTTTGCAGCGGGAGAGAAAGTGCTGTGGTGAGAGAGAGGGGAGAGGGTCTTCCCAGCTGCAGACTGGTGCTGTGAGCCTGTGCTGTGACCCCAGGGAGGGCAGTAAGGCTTGTGAGGAGCACAGCTGGCATCTGATGCAGCACCTCCCCTGTCTGTATAGTCCTTCATCAGAGAGCTGTGTGGTGTGTAGTATGGCTCATGTGGAAAAGAACTTCAAAGGTGAAAAAAACCCCTTGGTTTCTCTTGGGGTTTATGTGTATCGTAGCATTTCTCTTCAAGCTGTGGCTTTCTTGCACAGGGGCTGAGAGGGGCAGCACTCATGAAGAAATGCACTGAGCCCAAACTCCATCTGAAGGGGTAGCAGCAACCTTGCCTCACCCAGCTAGTGCCAGAGCATCAGCAAGCATAGACAGGCTGATTTATGTCAAATTTGGGCTTGTACTGTGCCAAAGTTTGATTTCGAGCTGTGAGTCTCAGTTACAATACTGCCACATCAGCATTGGTCCACGTTTGTGCCAGTGGAATTTGTGCTTCTGTGTTCATAGGCATTTCTCAAAGTGACCACTGTCACCATTTCTACAGGGGGCACGTGGCACCTGGTTACAGCTTCCCTGTGTCTCTCCATGGTGGTGCTGATCTCTTCCAGTGCAGGGAAAGCTGCCCAAATCCAGGGGCCTTGAAGTTCTTACAACCAGTTCTGGGCAGGTCTTCAAAATGCCTTTGTTGGGTTTTATTTTCCATTTGCCAATGAAAAATGTTCGTTGCTGTCTCCCCATTAGGATGAACCCCACTGGGATGGGGGGAGAGGTTTAATGGGTGATTAAGTGCCTAGAAGCACACAGATGGGTTAAATCCAAGACACATAAGGCATCTGGAGTTCTCTGCACATTCCTGCTGCCTGTTGGTGCAGACATTGAAACTTGCTGCCTGAATCGAGAGGCATGGATTATCATCAGCAGAGGGTACCTCCCTAAGTGTGCAGTCTTCTCTAATTTGTGTTTTCAGCAGTTTGCATGTATTTGCTATGGCTGCTTTGGTAAAGAGCTTTTCCAGCCCAGCTGAGTGTTCAAAGTCAGTAAAGCCACTTGACTTACATATGAGAGCACTTGGTGGTTGGGTTTTTTTCTGCTGTGGGGTTTTTTTCCCCTCGCCCAGTTTAATGCCTTGTTTAATCCTGCAGAATTTAATTTTTCAGTTAGCCAGCATTTGCTCAGTGGAGCCAGCCAGTTTTCTCTATTACTAATCTCATCTTTGCTGCTTTCCCTTGGGTCCTACTGTTTAATATAGCTTTTGTTTGTTGGGTTTTGGGGGGTTTTCCCCCCTCCTTTTTTGCCCAGTGTTTTGCCCATTCCATACAATGTTTTTGTTGGTTTTTTCCTTCTCCATCTCCTTTCCCTCAGACTGCAACTAAAATTGTTGCTGAAGTGATTCTGGTAAGCAAAATTAGATTCTTAGAACTCAGAATTGTTCCTTGTCAGACCTTATCCTTTTCACTTGGCTCTTTTATCTCTACCAGCTCTGCCCAGGTACAAGGTCTTGCTTGCCAGAAATACTCCTAATACCCTTAATTAATTAATTAGAATCAGTCAAGGTCTGGTACAGACATACATGTTGTCTGAGGTAGGCCCTTTGAAAGATGATGGAGATGAGGATCTTGACGAATAATATCTCTTAGAAAAATTCAGCAAAGCTGCTGTGACAAGTCTGGAGAAGAAAAGGCTCAGGGGGGAACTTACTGCTCTCTGCAACTACCTGAAAGGAGGTTCTAGTGAGGTGGGGGTTGGTCTCTTCTTCCCGGTAGCAAGTGATAGGACAAGGGGTAATGGCCTCAAGCTGCACCAGGGGAGGTTTAGATTGGATATTAGGGAAAATTTCTTCCCCAAAAGGGTGGTCAGGCATTGGAACAGGCTGCCCAGGAAAGTGGTGGAATCACCGTCCCTGGAAGTGTTCACAAACCGTGTAGATGAGGCCCTCAGTGACATGGTTCAGTGGTGGCCTTGGCAGTGCTGGGGAATGGTTGGACTTGATGATCTTAAAGGTCTTTTCCAACCTAGTTGATTCTATGACATTTTGTGTGCCTTGCAAAGCTGGCTGCCTGTAGCAGATTTCCTGTGATGACATGCCAAAAAGATGATGCCTCTATCAGACACTGTTTCCCATTAAACATGCTTAAAAAGCTAGCAGTCCTGCTCATATCAGTTCCTAGTCTGCTGTGATGCTGGCTGCTTTCACGCAGCCTGTGCTACAGGGAGCAGAGTGCTTCACAAAGACCACGGCTGCATCTCATTGAGCTGTCCTTGCTTTGGGGCAGACTTCGCCCACAGGCAGCACTGCTGCCATCTGCCTTTGCCAGGTTACAGAGAGTGGGGCTGGTGGGTGGCAGCCTAGCTCTTTCTTAATTAATTGAATACCTGCAGGCTCTCTTTTCCTTCATTCACCCCCAGTAACACAGCATATTTATCTCTTCCTGCTCCTTCCTGGATTCTGTGACTGGTGTTCTCAACCGATGCCAGAATCTGTGGGCTGCTCTTAGCAAAGACTGTAAGAGACAAACAACGCATGGATCTTCTAGTAGCTATGTGTATCTATGACAGACAGTACTTTTCATCTTCCTGCTGCCTTGTCAGCCCCCCAGCCCACATTGCTCATCCTATCCTGTATGGGCCGACAACCAGGTGTAAGACTCCCTGGCTGGAAAACTGGTGGGTTTTAAATATCATAACCCCTCCATGTTGCTCTCTGGTCCTATAATTGAAACACAGCCTGTGGTGTATAATTCTTAAATATATCAAAACTATAAAAGAAAATCCTCTTTTTACTTTGGTCATCTTTAATGCCATAAAATTTAATCCACTCCTTCATGTAATCCATAATACAGCCTTGTTTTCTTTCTGCCTCCTGTTTTTCCACCAGCTATCTGGGACTTGATTTGCAATGTGCTCCCCAGCAAGCATGTGGGAACTGCTGAACATGGTCTCAGGCCCCGGAAAAGAGCAAGCAGTGAGAACCTGCAAGCAGCAGGCAGGCAGCCAAGGGCAGGACAAAGGTACTGCAGCTTGCCGCAGAGGGTCATTTGACCTACTTGGTCCATCAGCTTTAGGTTTACATGCTTGGTTTTATTTCATTGTCCAAAATCCTCAAGGAGCAGCAGGCCATTGCAAGAGGGTTTTGTAATAAAAATATTGCCTGAGTTTTTAATAATCAACTCAAAGTCGTTCCTGACCTGCACCGGGTTTACTCTAGAGTGGCCACAACAACACTGCCAGTGAGTGCCTCATGGAATGATAGTTGCTGTGGGGCTGGGGCTGCGCAGGGGATACTCAAAGCAGGACAGGTCCCTCGCTTCCAATTGTTCTTTTCAAACCCAGACATTATATCCTGTAATATGTGGTATAGTCTTGTGCAGAGGCTCACATGTGCAGAACTGATGCTCCCCGAGCAGCATGAGATAAGGGAAAGCATGGGGAACTGGAATGTCTTTATTACTTTTTTTCAAGGGGAGATTCTCTTTCACTTTTCATTTCCTCTTGTGTTTCCTTTCTGTATTTGTGCTTTAACATTAGGTTTGATTCTGTCTTGATAGCATTGAAGTGAAGGCTTACATATTTCATCAGGACTGTCTCTTTTGTTTTCAGGCCTGAAAGTCCCAAACAATATGAAGCAGTCACAGCCGCATACACATCTGGAGTCCTTTCATCTGCTCCAAACAGGCACTTTCTTTTATTCCTATTCACCCTCATTACTTAATTTCCTAAAGAGGCTGCAGCTCTTTAATGCCTGAGTGACGTATGTCAAAATGTCTCACTAGGTTCTTCCACTACGTGGTAATTCAGTATATCCTGTTTCCAGAGCTGAGGAAATACATTTCCTTCACTTTAGCTCATTACACTTTAGGAAATTGCTTTTCTTCTATTATCCTGACAACCTGGATTTTGACAGCTCCAGACTCGCTGGGTGAAGCTCCTGTAGTCTCTGCAAAACACTTTTCTTCCTTGAGACTTGTCTGCCTGTCATCTATCATGTCCTTCCTAGAGCGGACCTTTAATCTGGGATTTTTCTTACCTTTGCTAGTGGAGGCTGGGTGTCAGGACACCATTGACAATGCTGACCCTGAAGGTTTACAAAAACCTGGCTTGCTGTCCCCTCTCTGACAAGGTAATGTGGTGCTTTACAGGCTCACAGAGATCTCTATTGGTGAACTTGTATTACCAATTCCTGTGTTAATGTAACTTTTATGGCCAAGTTTTAATAAAAGGAGCCATCACTTGTGTTGCCTGGAACAGGACCTTGAAGAAAGCATCAGCAAAGATAAACTACAGGGAGCACTCCTCAGCACTTTCTAATCTAAGAGCCACTTGACCTATCTGGAGGAAAACCCACAGATTATCTTGCAGAAAGCTGTCATGAGAGCTTTCACTTACAACCAAATTCACGAGCCAAACACTGATGGTCTGACATCTCTCTCATTCCTACTCTGTGCTATTGCTTGTGCATGGAAGAAGATGGGTGTCCTCTTTCCCACACCTCATGGTCCTTGAGGCCCCAAGCCCAGCAGCAGCTGAGGGAGCTGGCACAGCCCTTGCTGTGCTGGTTTGATCAGTAACTCCAGCAACTTCTTGCCAGTCCTTTTCCAGCACTTTGTGGTGTCCTTTTACATCTTGGGAGGCTCAGATCCAGAGAGAGGGTGGCCCTGTGCTGAGACACCTGGTTACCTCATGGCTAAACCAGAAATGTCCTGTGCTCCTGCACGTGCTTCTTGATGCTGTAGGCTGCTAATACCACCCTCCTACCTCTCAGCGACAGCTTGAAGAGAAAGCGTGTGACTGAGAGGAGTTCCCACACCATGTGAGGGGAGGCAGCACAGATGGAAATCTAGACCTGTTCATAGGAAGAAAACACTCTACCAACATGAGGAACTACTTAAAATTAATGAGGATCTTGCATTTGAATCCTAGACCTGAGTAAGCTCATTTTTAATTCAAAACTGCTTCATTTTACCTGTATAAGGTCATGACTGCAAACTGCCCCACCTCTCTTAGGGCCTGTCCTGACACAGTCTGCTGCAGAAATCCCATTTGCAAGCAGAGTGTTTCTCCTTAAGTTGCCATCAGCTCTAGGTGACAGCCCGGAGAACAGCAGTCTGTGGCTGCCCCCAGTGTCTCTAGGGAAGTGAAAACCTCCTGGATCTTCCCTTTCACCATACCCTACCAAGATTGACAGGGCTTATAGCAAAGTTTCCCCTTCCTTAACTGGTGTCACCAGGTAAAATGTGTTTATTCGCTGGTATCCTGCAGACACGTGTTGATGTTATTCCTTTCCTAACTGCTGCTCTGAACATGTATCTCATTTCCAGGTGCAATAAACCTCTCTAAGCTTCTCCTTGTCTCATCTTCAACTCTGAACATTTCTGGCAGTTTCCCATGACAGTCTGATGGGAAGAAGTGTTACTAGATGAGCGTACTGCTTGCTGATCATTGTTTTCCTCTTTTGTGATGAATAAGCTCCTGTTGGGTATTCATCAACTGGGCCCTGCTTCAGGAGAGAAGGGAGAGTGGCTGGCAGCATCCTTAGCATCAATGGGCTCTCAGGTAAGTACATCTTGTGGTCTTTGTAGGACCCCCAGCTGTGCCCATACCAGCTGCTCTGTCCTGCTGGTGTGGCTCTTCTGTGGGCTTCACCAGCTTGTCTTAGTTTGGTCCTAGATTTTGTAGCTGTTTTGTTGCTGCTTTTATGGCAGCCTCACACCCACAGGTGTTCTCTCCTGTTGATGACTCTTTTGCCTCTGGTTAAAACCAGGCACCAAGCTCTGGGGAAAATTAATGGCACCTGCAAATTACATGCCCTCAAATACTGAGCTGCTTCGTTTGCAAGTAAAAGCGGATATTTTGGTACCTGAGGCCTGTGCCTTATGCATCTGCATATCTTAAGCATGTAAACAGCTGGAATTTGCTTTGCAGACCTGCTCGAGTTGGCAGCCAGGCACGCTGGGGTGGCTGTGCACAGCCTGGCTAAGATGGCTCCTGTGCACATCCTCTTCCCCTGTCCTCCAGTGGCTTTGGGAACAGCTCTCTGCGATTCCCTTCAGCACAGCTGATGTTGCTGAGGACCTGGGTTAGGGACTCACCTCGCACCAGCGTACCCGGTGAGGGATCTCGCCCAGCTAAGATCCTGCACCACAGCCAGAAGGTGAGGTTTAGGTCCAGAAGACCTCCCTGGCCCTCTCACTGAGCCTAGCACAGCCTTGGCCACTTACAAAGAGGACCCACATCGCCTCAGCCAAGGGTGCAGTTTTCCAGGCCCTCTACATTGCCTCAGCTTTGCAGAAAGGCAGTATGTGCATGGTGTGCAGGCAGTTAAATTGAGCAGCATTGCGCTGCTTTTCCTCTCTCTGTTGTTTCCCTCCAGCTAATCTCAAGTCATTTTGAAAGCTCATATTTTGATCTCAGTGTATACAGAAAACGTAACAGCTCCAAAGCCTCATCCCGCAGCACACAGGAATTCCATTGCTGCACTCCCTCTGAGCACGTACAGCTCTCTGCCATGTCCTGGGGCTCAAGGCAGCAGGCAGAGCTCTCCCATGAGGCTTCCAGGCTGGCAGGGGCTCAGGCAACTCCAACACCCTCGCAGACCATCCAGCAGGACCTCACACTGGGGAATACGGGTGGAGGTTGCTCCCTGGCCCCATACATGGAGACACTTTTTAGCAGGGCCTGTTGTGGCAGGATGAGGGGTGATTGTTTTAAACTAAAAGAGGGTGGACGTGAGGAAGAAATTCTTTACAATGAGGGTGGTAAAATACTGGCACAGGCTGCCCAGAGAGGTGGTGGATGCACCATCCCTGGGGACATTCAAGGCCAGGTTGGATGTGGTTCTGAGCAACCTCATTGCAGGGGGGTTGCACTAGCTGACTGTTGAACGTCCCTGCCAACCCAAACCATTCTATGATTCTATAATTCTATGTCCCACAAAGATGGGCAGCAACAACAGCCACTTCCTTGAAGAGTGGGGAAAGGGGAGTTTCAGCAGTGGGGAGAGGAAGGGGTTGCATTGCTGGCAAAGGCAGCAGCTTGGTGCAGCCATGCCCGTAGCAGCCCTGAGCTCTCACCAGTGGTTCTTTGAATCCAAAGTGAGGTTTTAGGCACCTTGTCTGCCGGGTTGCTTTGTGGGTGGCTGGAAAGTCAGAGGTTCATGGCACTATCCTGTCCCTTGGGCTCTCTGCTGCCCTGCTGAGAGCTGGAAGCTGCAGGAACATGGCTGTCTCTGGGGCAAGTCAGCAAGTCAATGGGACTAACATTGCCTCTTTGGTGTTACGAACACGTGGAGCTCAGCAGACGGCAAATCCTAATCCTCATGGTTGCTGGAGCATCTGCGTAAATACTGAACCTCCTGCAGGGGTATGGTTGAAGGGCTGCCTGTGGTTCCTTCTGCAGCTGAGGCTGGTGATGTTCCTAAGCAGAGCAGCCCTGTGCTTGGCCAGGGGATGCCAGCTGCACTCCTCCTGCCCTGACTTCCTCACCTATGGGCAAGGGCTGAGGCTGCCATTTCCTCCATGGTCTGGCCATGGGCAGTGCTGTTCAGTGCTGGCTTCACAGCCTCGTGGCCCAGCCCTTGCACTGAAGACAAAACGTGTTTCCAAAGCTGGATTGCTGAGCAAGCACTGGGCTGAGCTCGCAGGGGGGACAGGCAGAGGTGGCTGCCCCGCAGGACAGAGGAACAATGTGAAAGCATTAGACAGGTGAGCGAGCCACAATCAAACAGAGCAGAATTACCTGCAAATGCAAAAGAATCGAAGCATATTGGGGAAAGCAGGAACACAGGAGGGATAAAGAGCTCAGCATTAGCCTCTTCTTGGGGAGATCGTCAGGGCAATAATAACTTGCCAGGGCTTTGATTTCTGGTGAATGCATACAATGTGATTTGTTCGCTGCTGGCAGAAGGTTTTGTTGGGGGCGAGACCAGGGGGAGCAGCCCACGCTCCTTGGCTATCTCCAGATAAGGAGCTGTTTGATGTTGTGGCACTCTCCATTGGAGCAGGGACAACGGATGAGCTGCTCTGCTCAGGAACTTCAGTCCAGCCAGCACCGCGCAAGGTCCTTTATAAGTGTTTATTATTATTGTTATCGTAATTGTTGATATTATTACTGCTATTTGTTATTACAGACACCTGCCAAGACACACGGGCTATTTTTTCTGCCTTCCTAAATGCCAGCACCTATTTTATCCGCACTGAATCTGTGGGCACATATCTGGGCAAGCCACAGCCTACCCTGCCTGCGTGCCAGTGTGGGGATGTTCACAGGGGGCTCCTCAAGCATGAAGTGGTCCAGGCATGTGGAGGTGTAATTGTGCACGTCTGTAAGACAGAATGTCATTTCTTAACCATCTTGCTCATTCCTCTTTACTGCAATGCCCAGTGCATGGAGAAATGTGTTTCCCCATTCCCTTTTGGATGTCCGAGCCTCGTTGTCTCACAGGACCATGGTCTGGGTGTGTTTGTGTCAATTCCTGATATATCCATGGAAAGCCAGAGCTAGAAGACTTTAAAGTGGTGATGTTTTCAGGTGCAGACAAACTGTCTAAGACGATTTGGCACTCTCAGCTCGCAACTCCTGCCCTGGAGTGTCAAAGCAATTTTGGAATCAGGTGCCCAACGCTGTCCACAGAGAGGGTGATTGTACATTTACATCCACACCCCAGATCCCACAGACAAGGGTAACCGAGGACAGGCTCCCTTAACAGCAAGGCAAGACACTGTAGTGATTTAGCTGGTGTGGGGTTGAGCCTCAGGCCAGGAGTGATGTGTAAGTGAAGGGATCTGTGATGCAGCCTCCATAAAACAAAGTTGGAGCCAGCACTGCTGCGGCAGGTGGGCAGCCACGGTGCAGGCAGGAGCACCGCTGATGAAGCTCTTTGCAGACCCTGATTTACATTTGCTGCTGTACCCTGGCACACAGGTACCCGGAGGAGCTGGGTGATGTCTGGATTCAGCTGACTGACAAGACGGAAGCAACCAGCCAAAGTGTCTGCAGCACCTGAGGTCTGTGTGCCAGTGCAGCACCCTGCTAGCTCAGCCACCAGCACTGCCTGGGCCCCTTCCAGGGACAGACACAGCATGTGGCACCAGCTCAGAAACACACTGCACATGACAGCAGGAGTGCTGCGAGGCCACGGGAAAGCCTGGGTGGCTGATGAGGCTGTTAGCACTCTTCCAGCCGTCTAATGTACAAGTCCTTATCAGAAGGCCCTGGCTTAATCTCAGCTCAACTGGAAAAATGCCGATGACTGGAAATGTCATCAGCTGCCTGTGGGCCAGGCTGGCCCTGAGCTGATAAGGAGCAATGCGGAATAAAAATGTCAGCACAAAACTGGAGAAACACGGAGTCTGGTTGCATTTCTTTTCTCCATCCTGCAGGAACCTGGGCCCCTCTGCTGCCAGTGCTTCCCTAAAGCTTCAGCGAGAAACCCTGCTCTCTCTTAGGAAGGAGAAAAGTGACTGATCTCAAGTGCTGCAGAGAAAAAGTGAAACTCTTGCCCCACAGACTCAAAGAGGGTAAGGAAACCCATTTTTTGTTGTTTTCTTTAACTTTCTAAGGCAAACCTTGTGATGTTCTGGGTTGGAACCTTGTTGTTTTGATGGTAGATGTTGGGGGAAGGAGACCCAACCAGATGGAGAGCTGACCCAACTCCCTCATTGACCACCTGAAATATGGGCTTGGAGCACCACCTGGGTACTAGGTGTGGGTAGCAGCTCCTCTCACCCCATGCAGAGCATGCACTCAGGATCCCATATGAACACCGAATACTGCAGCCCTTGGGCAAGGAGTAATGACTATCTCACCTTTCCTTGCTGGTGGGAGAGACATGTTAATTATCCATGAGGAATGGGGTGCAAAGCTCAAAACCTGTGATTTTGAGAGCAGAACAGTATCTGAAGATGCTACCTGGGTCTTGAATCTGTCGGTGTCCCCCTTAAGGGGAAGTTTAGGGAACCACAGTTGCACAGCCTGCAGATTCTAAGTAACTTATGAACTCATGGAAGCAACCTGTGAACTTTTCCATCCGTGTTTTAGTGAGGAACCTTTGAAAGAAAGATAGGAGCCAGAGAGAAGAAAGGCAGCATGATTTACAAAGGCTGCAGCTGGTATTGATGCTGGCTTTATGTCACTGTCACACTGGGGGCTAGAAAGGGGGGAAGATACACTCATTCCTCACCTCACTGGATTCGTTGGCCAAACTCTGACCCACAGACTTGCTCACTCTGCCCAAAGCACACGAGCCGCCTGAGCTGGTCTCCTACTCTACCACACCAGCCCTGATGTCAGCTCTGCTCTGCAGGGCCTCGCAGGGCACACTGTGCATCGTGCATGTGTGCCCAGTGTGTGGATGGTCTTCTAGAGGCTATTCCTTCTCTAGTTGGGCATGTAGAGACAGTCCACTGCCAGCTCAAACAAACATCAGTACAGGCTGGGGGATGAAGGGATTGAGAGTACTCTGGAGGAGAAGGACTTGGGATGAAAGATTGGATATGAGCTGGCAATATGTGCTTGCAGCCCAGAGGGCCAATTGTATCTTGGGCTGCATCCAAAGGACAGCAGGTCAAGGGAGGTGATTCTGCCCCTCTACTCTGCTCGGGTGAGACCCCAGCTGGAGTACTGCATCCTGCTCTGGAGTTCTTGGTACAGGAAAGACATAGACCTGTTGGAGACGGTCCATAGGAGGGCCACAGAAATGAGCAGAGCACCTCTCCTATGATGAAAGGCTGAAAGAGGTGTGGTTTTCAGCTTAGAGAAAACTCTGGGGAGACCTTATTGCAGCCTTTCAG
>NW_009919821.1:19512-19730 GCF_000696875.1 Nestor notabilis
TGTGGCCTTCTTGCCTGTATTTATGGCATCATTTCTGAGATTAAACCCCCTGACTCTCTGCCTGGTTCCGGTCTGGTCTTTGCAGACACGGGTCCTGTGCGCAGCCGAGTGGTGCTTCCTGGTTTACAGCGGTGGCGGGAGATCCGGGAGGGTGCTCACAGGTCCCGGCAGAGGCAGAGCCCGGGATTTCCCCGCCGAGGAAGGGGTGACGCTGGTCC
>NW_009919822.1:0-4322 GCF_000696875.1 Nestor notabilis
CACATATATATATATATATAAAATGTATATATATAAAAATAGGGAAAAAGTTTATATGCATGCATGCATACACAAAGCAAGCAGCACAGAGCTCCTTTCCAGAGTGGTGTCACAGGTGTACCCATAGCCCACCTTCTGGCTCCAACCTCCAGCTGACACTGCAAAGCAGCACTTGAGAGAGAGCTGTGTTAAAATCTCTCAGATAAAATATTGAACAATTTCTTCAGCCCTATTTGTAGTTACTGTTAGTTAGAAAGGTGCTACTGAGTGTTTGGAGAAGGCATGGGCATAAGCTGTGTATAGTTTCCATGGTCTTTAATAAATATTACTGAATCTCATAAGGACATTTTTTCACATCTAAGTAGAGTCCTTTATTCACTCAAAGGATCAAACTATCATATAATGAGACTTCCATCTGGCAAAATACATCAAATTCTAGGAAGTATGGTTTAAAATGAAAGTAAGTGTATTCTGTTTTAATTAGCTGCACTTTCCAGTTGTCCACTTATCTACATTTTACCTTTTTATATGTGTTGTCTGCTGAATCCTATACCTAAAATACAGTCAAATTTATTGATTGATGAGAAGCTTGACATGAGCCGCTTCAGTGTGCGCTTGAGCCCAGAAACCAACCGTATCCTGGGCAGCATCAAAAGCAGCGTGACCAGCAGGTCAAAGGAGGTGATCCTGCCCCTCTGCTCTGCTCTTGTGAGACCTCACTTGGAGTATTGTGTCCAGTTCTGGTGTCCTCAACATAAAAAGGACATGGAGCTGTTGGAGCAAGTCCAGAGGAGGCCACGAGGATGTTAAGGGGGCTGGAGCACCTCCATTATGAAGACAGGCTGAGAAAGTTGGGACTGTTCAGCCTGGAGAAGAGGAGGCTCGTGGAGACCTTATAGCAGCCTTCCAGTATCTGAAGGGGGCCTACAAGGATGCTGGGGAGGGACTCTTCATTAGGGACTCTAGTGGTAGGACAAGGGGTAATGTCTTTAAACTTAAACAGGGAAAGTTTAAATTAGATATAAAGAAGAAGTTCTTTACAATGAGGGTGGTGAGGCACTGGAATAGGTTGCCAAAGGAAGTAAGTTGTGAATGCTCCATCCCTGGCGGTGTTCAAGGCCAGCTTGGACAGAGCCTTTGGTGACATGCTTTAGTGCAAGGTGTCCCTGCTCATGGCAGGGGGGTTGGAACTAGATGGTCTTAAGGTCCTTTCCAACCCTGACTATTCTATGATTCTATGAATGTTTCATCTGGGAGATGACTAAAGATCAGTCGTGCTGTTCCCACTCACAGGGGATGACAGCCTTGTTGTTCTTCCCACAGAGTCTGTTGTCTCAGATAATGCTAGGTGACCACCCAATGTAGCAAGTCCTGCTGTGCTTTATGGCCATCATATTTCTCCCAGTTGCATTTCACCTTTTCCTTTGCTCTCCTGTGCCTGAAAGCAAAGTAGAAAATATTCTTCCTGCAAAACTGGCCAAGAAGTCAGAGACCACCCCAGAGGGGCTAAACTGGCACCATGAAACTATCTATTTAGTCTTTTCAGCCTCCAGGGTTTCATGGCCACTCAAGCTAATGGTCCCCCCAGTAGCTCTTGCAGGAGTCACACCTCACCTCCCTTGTTCTTCAGTCCCATTTCTCCCAACACAGACTATGGATTGTGTCCACAGATTGGCCCCTAGCTATGATCTTAATATGTGGTTGGGGGGCCAACAAAAACGTGCCAACATTTTTGGCAAACCTTCCTGCAGTGTTTGTGCAGATCTCTGCAAGTCATTAACCTTACATTGCCGGCTGGGCATTGCAAATGTATTTGCATGGTCTCCAAGTCTCAGCCCTTGTCAATCCAAGCATCCAGTGCCAGCACAGCAGCAGTTAAATGAAGAATCACTTTGCCTGTCCTCTGAATGAAGTGAAAACATTGCACTGTGCTTGCAACAAAGGAAAAAGGAAAAAAATAAAAGGTAAATTGCCAAGAAAAATCACTGTGAATGTCCAGCCCCGGCAACACATTAGACAAGAGTGGCCACTGAGGCTCCAGAGCTTCATGAGATTCCCACACACCCCATACCCTGCTCCTGCTTTACCAGGAGCTCATCACCTTCTCCTTCCCCAGACACAACAGTACTGTCACTGCAAATCTACTTCGTACTCTGCCAGTCTTACCTGGAGGTAGGTCCAGACCTGGGGAGGAATATCCCAAAGCAGGTCCAAGTCCCTGTTTTTATTTAGAACAGCCTGCGCTTTTCCCCTCACATTGTGCCTTCAGACACAAGGATTCACCCATTAGAGTAGCTACACTTAAATCATAAAATAATAGAATCCCAGATAGGTTTGTGTTTGAAGGCGCCTTAAAGCTCATCCAGTTCCAACCCCTGCCACAGGAAAGAACACCTTCCACTAGAGCAGGTTGCTCCAAGCCCCTGTGTCCAACCTGGCCTTAATCTATTTATTTCTCCCATAAACTCAACATCCATCTAGCAAAGTTTTGTTCTTCTTATTGATATCTCTGAGAAATAGACATGGCTTAGAGGATCAGTGCTTTGATACCTTTCTATATTTTAAATAGATGGAATAATTATTAGAAAAAAAACCAACCCTAAAATTCATATATGCATGTGTAGCATTAAAAACCCCAAATCGTTCAATTAAGTTTATGATCTGACCACAGGGCCAAGAGACACAAAAGCCCCATCCACCTGGTCTGTAACTGTAGCAGGATTCAAAATGCCCTAAATGGGAGATTTTGGATGTGTTTCTGGAGTGCCACCATGCCAATGGAACTACCTTCTCTTTTTCCCTACCAGGGTAGGGAACCCCAGATGGGAAGGTGATTGTGCAGAAGGGCTGACTGACAGAAACAGCTCATAAACCTGGATGCTACTAGGTGCTATCGGGGATAGCTATAGTTATAGTGAAAATTAATAAGGGACACTGCTTCCTAATATCTGTCTTTGAGGAATATTCAGTTGGCTTTGCCAAGGGTTTTGGTCCTGACCTCCAGTTAGGAGGTAGCTCAGCAGCCTGGTTGACTCTCAGCTAGTTGGCCAAGAACCAACAGGATATCAACTAGTGGATTTTAGTTTGAGTTTTGGAGACAGAGGAAAAAAACTCTGGAGCTTTTGAATTAGATCTTTTCACTTTCTACAAATTCCTTTTTTAAATAGTCCAAGAGATTTTGGTGTCCCTGATAACAAATCGATGTAAGCTTCTATGCATTTGAGACATTCTGTGAATGGTTGTAAAGTCACATCTCTTTCACTGTGTGTCTGAACTAAATATAAAACAAGGTAACTGAGAATAAGTAAAATAACAGGAGCAGTAAAAGTTCACATTGATGCTCAACAGTTGATCTGATCCCCACCAGCATCTCAGGCTTTTCTGGCCACAGATGCGAGGAATTTTAATTTGTTATACTGTTGTAGGAAACTGGTAGGCACATCAAGTCTGTTAATATGATCTCAGTGTGCAACTGCCTATTTAACTGTTACTTACAGGTCAGCTCAAACTTCATTTTACACCTTCTTCTGACACCGAATCTGACAGTATAAATTCTGTAGGTATTATTAAACATATCTAAGCTAGTTCCAAAAGTATTCCCTATATCAAGTTGCACCAGATCTGAACTTGCCTGCTTAGAAACAATATGTTTTTATTCCACTTTATCCCAGCCTGGGAGCAGTTCTTACTCTGAGCAACAAACCCAATGTTCACAGTCCTAAAGTCACAGGACTGCATATTTCTCTGCGTGTGTATGTGTTTGCATCTGTGATTTCCCAATATTCCTGGCTACCGTAGTCAGAGCCATTGAACTGCTCAGCGCTGCATGTAATAAAATGCTGAAGGCATCTGGGTTTTTTTGGACACATGTCTTGGCATGAAGCTGTGCTTGAAGTGTTGGATTCTCTTCGCACAGTTTGGAGACCAGCATGTTTCCAGTGGAGCTGTTAACCACTCATATCCTCTGCTGGGTATTTTGTTATAGTTTAACACTGTTTGAGTTTGTTTTCAAGTTGAAAAAAAGAAATTTAAGGAGGGAAACCTAAGAAAGAACAGATGCTAATACTGGAATATTAGAGCTAAGAGTTATTACCGCAGTTTGGGGAGCTATCTAACAGGCTTTTTTAGACAAAATCTGACCTGAAAGTGGCATGAAAGCAAGTGTATTAAGTATTGTAAAAACAGCTTTCCCCCTCTCCACTCCTCTGACTTGTGAAATCATGTTTCTCTGATATCTCAGATGGCTCCCATTCAGGCTCCCTATCTACTGCTCCCGATGTGCTCCTCTCCAGGGCTGCCCAGGCTGCTTTCACACGGAAAAT
>NW_009919822.1:4353-6853 GCF_000696875.1 Nestor notabilis
GGCCACCCGTCCATTAAAGTGATGTTTTGCATGTCTGTGTTTTGAGTGTCTCCATTTACTTTGCATTTTCCGTTGTTCAGGGAAGCAGGAAAATCCAGGAGGCATTATTGCTGTATAAATATACAACACAGACTCATAGAATGGTTTGTGGACCACTCAAAGCTCATCTAGTAGAACCCCTCTGCAATGAGCATGAACATCTTCAACTATCTAGATAACCATAGCACAGCTCAGCTTTAGTTCATACCCAGAACAGGTAAGAACCTTGCACCGTTTTGCATGTCCCCACTGGCTGTTAGTCTGATTCAGTCCCAGAATGCTTTGGACTGGGTTTTGGGGTTATTCCCCTGGAGGTGAGATGTACCCCTATCCCTTGGCTCTCTGGGAGATGCTGCTCAAGGTGGGGAAGTTGTCAGGACAACTGAGATTTCCTCAAGACATACAGTCCCAGCTAAACCTGTTGTACACCACTTCTGGTTTTCCAGAGCTGGAGCAAGTGGGCAACAAAAGACCCCCAAAGTGGCCCTCGAGTATATCAGCATCTGATTGCAATTTCTGATAGCAATTTCTTCCTTTTTTACACAATTTTCCATCTGTCAGGAGAAGCAAAGCCATGCAGAAGACTAGAAGGAAACGCCAATTCTTTTTACTTTTGTTGAAATGACTTTCACCCTTCTGCTATTGTATTCTCTGTTACATTTAATTTGTTTTGGTTTAGCACATTTTAGCTGAGCAAACAATTTGTATGTTATGACTTGAGCCTATTTTAGAATTGTTAAGGAATTATGGGGTTTTTTTCTTTTTCACAGTTTTTTTTGTAACCTGTCTGTATTCAGCTCACACGCTGGGTTGTATTTAAACAGAAGATCAACTGATAATTGCAACACCACTGCTGGCGTCGCTCTAGTGATGAGGCTGCCAGCATTTCCAGGTTGAATTTTGGCATCCGATGTTGCAGCCTGGAAGCCAATTTTATTAAAATGAGTAGAGGGAAAAATGTGTTTGGCCTCTTTTGCTTGATAAGGATATAAAAAGGCAAAATTTTAAAAGAATAAATTAATGTCGAAAACACAGTCCCTGACCTGCAGATGTTTTTGTGATGTCTGCCACTGAGCTGAGGTGCCCAGGATGATATTTGTACCTGGGATCACCCTCCACCAGAGTTGCATTGTCCCAGATGCAGACATTGATGATGCATTAATTACAAGCTGGGGCATCAGGGATGTGCCTGACAAGTGTTTGGAGCTGGGTACCCACTGTCCCAGCTGAGACCAAGCACCTCCAAGCAGTCCCACCATGAGGCCAGCACAGCTAAAAACTGATCCCCAGTTCACCCCAGAAAAATCTGTATTTCTCAGTAAAAACACAGCCATTTACACCTGTTATTGTTTGAGGGTTTGTATCCTACCACCTCCTCTCTAAAATGTAAAACCACACACCAGCAGATTACAGATGAATATCTGCACTCATATAGTTTTATATTTAAGCCTATGGGATAGTGATAATTACAGTTTTAGAATGGGATCAAAAAGCTCAGATCTACGGAGACTCTTTGAAGTCAATATCTATTTATTATAATTACACAACACTTTCCATTGGACCTGAAAGCATTATTCAGGCATTAATAAATTAAAGTTCGCAAAAGAAAGACAAGCTTCTCCTGCCATTATTTATACCTATTTTATGGATTGGCAACCTGAGAAACAAAGTGTTTCCAACACCTGGACACGGCTGGTCTGTAGTGGGTGCAGTGGTTCACAGGCTTTCAAATAATAACACATCCAGTTCATTAGATTTACCAGATTCTGTTGATGTTCCCTGTATTCTCACACCTGGGACTTTCTTCCTTGGAGATGCCAAAGGAAGAATATTTTGGGATATAATGAAGTTCCTTAGTTAATAAACTAACTTTATATTTAATATTGCCTTTATCCAACAAATACAACACAGTCAGAATCATGGGATGGTTTGGGTTGGAAGGGACATTAAGGTTATCCAGTTCCAATCTCCTGCACAGGCAAAGACACCTTCCACTAGACCGGGTTGCTCCAAACCCTGTCCAGCCTGGCTCGCTGGCAACTTGCACTGGTCTTAAGCCAGAGGAAAGCCAGCAATGTTTTCCTTGGGTTGGCAGAGGGCAGTGTCTCTCCTCATATGCTCCACGGGCACCTCTGTGGCAGGAGAGGCTTCATGCTAGTGCAGGGAGCAGCATCAGCAGAGGTGCAGTGCAACAGTGTCCTGCTCGCCTTGATTTAGCTCATGAACCAAAAGAGCCGGTACATCCTCCGAGATAGAGACCCTTAGGAAAGGTTACCACCAACTTCCTCTGCTGTGATTTTCCCTTTTTCATTATGTTTGACATTTTTGAGACTGAGCTTTGTTACAGACTATTAGCCTATGGCAGTAGGCTGGGGAGATAAGACTTCATCAAGCTATAAATCACACAAAAGCGTGTAAAAATGTGAAATTCTGAGGTTGCACCAGCAGCTCTGGTTGGGTT